>NW_026294447.1:59756692-59946692 GCF_007827085.1 Peromyscus californicus insignis
CACAGGAGCCTATGGGGGACATTTCAGACCAAACTAACAGACAGCAAGAAAGAAAAGTATAGTGAAGAAAGAAAGAGTGTGGTGGGGTGGGATGTCGCTGTAATATGTGGTACTCTGAGACACAGAAAGAACATTTGGAATTCAGGCAGCCAACCATGGCCTCTCACATAGCACTTCACTCATGCTTAACTGCTCCCTGCTGCTCTGTTTCTTCTTTTTGGAGTATGTGTAGATTTTGTTCCTAGTGTTTTTAGAGACACTAATTTCCACTAACTTTAAAGAATCCACAACAGTGTAGCTGTACAAACCCAACCTGTTTGACTGGAGTGCTGTGTGGCTTAACAGCTGAAAGATGTTATTTATTTTATAGCTCACCGCACCACAACCTGGGGAATTTGAGTTTTTAGCATAGAGTGTACCTCATCACTTCTAATGGTACAACATTTCTCCCCAAATGAAATCTTGTCCTGTTCCCTCACCACTGCCTGAACTGAGTGACCTTTGACCTGCTCTCTGTCTCTGTAAATTGGCTGTCCAGGACATTTCATGAAATGGACTCATACAACATTTCTTTCATGACAAGCATTTCCAGAAAGTGTGGTTGAGTCTAATCCATGTCATAGCCTATGCTTATATTTCATTCCCTTGGGTATCAAACCTGAGTCCTCTGGAAGAGCAGCCAGTGTGCTCTTAACCCCTGAGCCACCTCTGTCCATTTATTCATCAGTTGGTGGCCTTTTGTTTTGAGACAAGGTCTCACTATGCAGCGCTGGCTGACCTGTGTAGCAAGCTTTCTTGTGGGACTGTCTTTGGATTGCCAGCCCCCAAATAACGACACAAAGACTTACTAATTATGAAAGCTTGGCCATTAGTTTAGGCTTGTCCCACTAGCTCTTATAATTTAACCCTTATTTTTAAATCTGCATTCTGGTAGCTCGGTTACCTCTCCTCAGTACTGCACATCCAACTTGTTCCGAGTCTGCTGGTGAAATTCGTGAGCCTAGATCCCTCCTCTTCCTCTCTCTCCACGGAAATCCCGCCTATCCTCTCCTGCCTAGCTATTGACCATCAGTTCTTTGTTAAACCAGTCAGAAGGCACCTTGGCAAAGACACATCTTCACAGTGCACAAATATTCTGCAACAGACCTCAAACTCTGTATGTGGACCAGGCTAGCCTGGAACTCATAGATCTGCCTGCCTCTGGGATTGCAGACATGCGCCACCATGCCAGCTTGGACTTAAGCCTTTGTATATAAAACTGCATGAAGCATACTGGTGCAAACCTGTCTCTCTTGGGTGTGACCCAGCAGTGCAGTGCTCTGTGACTCACAGTTTGAAAAACTGCCAGGCTGTTTTTGGAATGGCTCCACTAGTTCACACTCCTGTCTGCAGTCTTGGGTGTGAGTTTCTCCACATCTCCAGCACTTTGTTGCCTGTTTGGTTCAAATGTCCTTGTGAGTGGGACCTGGCAACTCACTGTCGTTCTGATTTGCATTTGTCTGACATCTTTTCATGTGTGCTGTGTGTTTTCATATACCAACGATGTTAGTTCACTAAAAACCAGAACCTTACAGACCAGTCAGTGTGACCCTTTCTCTTTGCAGACTAAAGAACTTTAAATTCCAAGCCAGGGGCGGGGGTGGCGCAGCAGGATGCAGAAAGGACACTTGACCTCCTGGTTCTTAGGCATGCATTGAAAAGCTCCATTGTGTCCTCATTTCAGACTTTAAATATAACCAGCCATACGCATTTCCAAATAAATTGTCTAGTTAATCTGCATGGACATTTTTTAACGGTCAAAATGCAGGTGGCAAAACTAAGATGTAGTGTATTTAAGATGCTCAAAAGTAATAAAGGTGAGACTGCTTCATCTACAGTATGTAAGGAGTTACCTTTTGGAGTTGGAGCCTTTTAGAATCTGAAGAAGATTTTGGATCTGTGCCCCAGTTTTTACATACAGTTTTCAAGGCTTCACACCTTTGTCCAGATCGGTGCTTCACAGATTCCTGGTTCCCAAGACCTTTCAGAAACTCTGTAAAGTCAGACATCTCCATAGTAACACCAAGACTTAGATTCTCCAACAGTGTCGGCACTGTGCTGATGATGTAGGGGCAATAGTGGGTACAACATCTGACAGCAAGAAGCCAGTGGCCCTACTGACTGCTGTGTTCAGAGCCACACATTCACAGTGATAAACGTAAAACTCCAGGTCTGGCTGAAACAGTCATTACATCACGAACTTTTAGTGCTGTCTGATGAGCTATGGAAGATGGCTGTGGTATTTGCATGATGCACAAGGGGCCTTGAGCCAATGCCTGCAGAGAGGGTATGCAGTGGAGTGGTACAGAATTTGCCACTGTTTGCATGGAAACTTTACCTGAAAATTACTGACAAAAACCTGTGATTCAAACTTTAATATTTAGCAGGCATTTTTCTTTAAAAAAAAAAAATTAGACTATACTTTCCAGGAAATACCTGATGGTATTTGTTGCCAACATGAGAGCCTCTCAGGGGATTTGGGCTTAGTAGCATGGGGATGAGGTAAGTCATCAGGATCTGTATAACTCAGCAAACTGGCGTTTTCCAGATAACATAAACAAAACCACTCACAGGCAAAAGATTCATTCATGCTGAGTGTGTGGCCCACCTGGGTTTGACTGGAAGCAGGGGTAGATCATCCCCTGATGGGGTCCTGTCCCCATAGCATGTCACCTGTAGTAAATCACTGCTGGTCCAGTTTTGTTGCAGTACCAAAGACATCCATTTACCTGGCTGTTGAATGTTCCTCCCTCTTAATAAGTACCTGAGTGAGGCAGGATGGCCCAGCTGTTTTCTGTACAGCTACACCTAGTGTACTAGTCAGGGTTCTCTAGAGGAATAGAACTGATAGAATGGATGTATATATACAGAGAAAAAAGCATTTATTAGAATGGCTTATAGGCTGTGGTCCAACTAGTCCAACAATGGCCTTCTACCAATGGAAGGTCCAAGAATCTAATAGTTGTTCAGTTTATGAGGCTGAATGTCTCAGCTGGTCTTCAGTATATGTCAGAATCCTGAAGAAGGGGGCTGTAATGCCAGTGAAGGAATGAACTTGCCAGGGAAAGGGAGAACAAGCAGGCAAAGAGAGCAAGCTTCCTTCTTCCATGTCCTTTACGTAGGCTGCCACCAAAACGTGTGGCCCGGATTAAAAGTTGATCTTGCCACCTCAAAAGATCCAGATTTAAAGTAGGTCTTCCCACTTCAAATTATTTAATTAAGAAAAATCCCCCACAGGTGTACCTAGCCACTTGAGTTCCAGTTAATTCCAGATGTAGTCAAGCTGACAACCAAGACCAGCCGTCACAACTATTGAACATAGAAAACAGTGCCATGCCTCCAGCCGAATCCTTTAGGTTTGGGGAGTTATTTCTCATGAACATTTTATATTTAGGCATAATTACTGTTCTAACTTGTGGCTAATTTCTCACATGACAGAGCCTAGTAGATAGAATGATAAAATGCTCTTTGGAGGTCTCTGGTAATTTTTAGGAGCTTAGCAGGATCCTGATTCCAAAAAGGTTAAGGACAGCTCTTGTCTTACAAAGTAGCCGTCATCAGAGGTCCCAGTTCCCAGATGCCCCTGGGCCCTGCAGAAGCAGACTCTAGGGATGCCCTGCAGCACTCTGTTCATCTGCCATCCAGGTTGCTGATAGGTATACCTGCCACATGCTTAACAGAAACTCTCTGGCTTCCTTTCTGGGCTCAGGTCTGGGTCACAGTGACATGGCTGGATACATTGAGACGGTCAGGATTATTGTTGGTAAATGTGGACCTTCCATGGTTCCTTTCTATAGAAAACAGCAGAAAAGATTGAGATCATCCAACATGCTGAGTGTACCTGCTCCTTCTGTGGCAAGACCAAGGCGAAGAGACAGGCCCTGGCATCTGGCACTGTGGTTCCCACATAAAAGTGGTGGCTGGTGAGCCTGGGCCCTACAGTAACAGCACTTCTGTTGTTACAGTCAAGTCTGCTGCCCGAAGACTGAAGGAACTGAAAGTCCTGTTAGAAGTGCCACCATCTAAACATCCCTACCCCAAATGAGTTAATTTATATAAAACTAAAGCAAAACCCTGCTGACTGTAAATTCCCTGACAGAAAAGCTGAGCTCCTGAATCACTGAATTCTTGTGATGCTGCTTTCTACAAAGCCTTGGATGCAGGAGGGAAACCTTGAGGGCAGAAAAGGGTTTGGCTAGAGCACTATTTGGATAGACTGGCTGGCTCAGGGGCCTACACAGCACATGGAGTTCTGGGATTACCCAGCCACCTGTGCTGGATCGCTAACAGAACACAGCTTGATGCACTCACTGAATCGGGAAACACATACTTCATCCCTTATGGACTCCAGCACCCTGCTGCCTTGGGGTGCTTCCACTAAAAAAAAACGGTAATATGGCTCAGCTCTCCCAGAGCCTGCCTGGATGTGTCTGAGAGACAGAACCAGACAGCAGTAGGCACAAGTGAGAGCTGAGGGCTGCACAGGGAGCCTGACCACTGTCAGTGTTGGGAGGATGAGCTGATTCTGGCAGGGACAGTGCTCCAAAGGCCCGAGACACAAAAAGAGGCTTGGGTTGAATGAGTCTAGAGTCTGGACCCCAGGAACTTGATGAAGCCCGATGGTAGAAGCCCTACCTGGGGAGCTGCCTGCCGAGCACATGTAGGAAGTGCTTTGATGGGGGTGCGCTGGGACGCTGGCTGACTGACGGTGCTGAGGCACTTCAGAGAAATAGTGGGGTAGGCTACTTGGCTGGGACAGCTGAGAGAAATGGGCAGATGTGGTTGGTTTTAGGGTAGGACAAGTTGTGGTCTGGATTTGATTTGAGATGTTTAGGGACAGAGCTGCTCCCCAGAATTCTGACTCCAAGTAGGATGGCAACTCCAGTTCTAGGTGCAGCTGCCCAATTCAATACTGAGTATACTCAAAGAAGAATTTGTCAGACGTTCTAGGATAGCCCAGGCTTGGTCTACAGACTCACAGGGACAGCTTTCTCTCTGTGCCTCATGTCCCATGCTCAATGTGCAGCTTTATTCTCTTAGACATCCTTAGATGGTGGTGGCTCTTACAATCTCCAAGGAAAGACTAACCCTCACACAACTGGCCCGATACCTACATGTCTCCTGCTTGCCTTTGATCCATAACCATAACCAGGGAGTAGTAGGTACAGTGATCATGATCCACCAAACAGCATGCTGAAGTTGGGGAGGATCTTGCTCCAGAAAAGTGAGGATAGAGCAGTCATGTCACCCACTAATTGTGTTGCTTTAGGCCAGTAGCTTAATTCTCTTTAAGTGTAAATTACTGCAGAGAAAAAAAACAAAACTATCAGTTAGTAAAGTTCTTGCCTTGCAAGCAGGACCTGAGTTCAGTTCCCACAACCCATGTGGAAAAACAAAAGGCTGGACATGGTAGTGCACACTTGTAGTAGCAGTACTGGGGAGGTGAAGCCAAGTGAGGACTCCCTAGAGCTTGGTGGCAGCAGCCTAACCAGCTCAGTGAGTTCCAGGCCAGTGACAGACTCTGCCTTTAAACAACAGCCGAAGAGTGTAGGGCGTCTGCGGAATGACACCCAAGGCTGGCCTCTGACTTCCACATCCAGAAGCTCTCAGAGTCTCATGCCACCTGATGACAGGGGAAGTGTTAGAGAGATGGATAGCCACTGCGATCAAGTTGTCACCTCCGCCAGAAAGTGACCATCCTCCCAAGGCTTTGCAGAACATTTACCAGCTGATGCTGAAATATGTCTTCCTTTCTTGGGCTAGTCTAGGTTTTGTTTCTAATTTTTTTAATGTTTTTTATATTTATTCTATTCATAAATACATTTTTGTAGACACATTCCTCATAGTGTGCCTGTGAGACTACATATGATACATAATGAACTCACTCATCATCCCTCATCATGAAGCAAATTTTTTTAAAAAGGCCAAAACAAAAAATGTGCTTTGCCTACATATATGTCTGTGCACCACATCACCACATGCATGTCTGGTGCCCGAGGAAGTGGTGAGTCTCCAAATGGGTGCTGGGAATTGAACTCAGGTCCTTCACAGGAACAAGTGCTCTTAACCACTGAGCCAACTCTCCCCTGTGTGGTGGTATTTTACTTGTACTGAAATGTGATTTTAATTGTATGTTAATAAATAAAGTTGTCTGGGGGTCAGAGCTATTAGAGCCATAGCAAGTGCATGGCGGCGGTGGCGCACGCCTTTAAGGACCTGGAGGGCAGTACATTCAGGCAGTGACGAGGCAGTCACGTGTTTGGGTTTACAACCAATGAGAAGGCAGAACAGCTAGACTATATAAAGACATACACATAGTAAGTAGGCCCCTTTTCGGAGAGCTCTCTTGGCTGAAGAGGATCGCTGAATCAGGAAGGGTGAGGCTCTTAGCTCTGACCTCTTGGCTTTCTTCTCTGAATCGGCTCTGTGTTTCTTATTTAATAAGACAGTTGGTTACATCTACACCCCTGTTTCTCATTTTCATCCCAGACTTGGATACCTGAAATGGGGTTAATTTTTGTGGCTTTAAGGTTTTGGTTTAGTGTGAGTATTTTTCTTTGCAGTACTGGTGATTGGAACTAAAGCCTCATACATGCCAGGCAAGCATTACTAAACTGTGGTATACCACAGTCCAACTTTTTTTTTTTTTTTTTTTTTTTTTTTTGGTTTTTCGAGACAGGGTTTCTCTGTGTAGTTTTGAGCCTTTCCTGGAACTCGCTTTGTAGACCAGGCTGGCCTCGAACTCACGGAGATCCGCCTGCCTCTGCCTCCCGAGTGCTGGGATTAAAGGCGTGCGCCACCACCGCCCGGCTGCACAGTCCAACTTTTCTGTTGCCTATTTGTATTTAGAACATTAAACTGTAACACTGTTTCATAGAGAATTGGTTAGATTAGGTTAAGTGGTGACTGGGATATTAATAGCATGTGGTGTGAAGTGTCATTTTATGTCTATGACGTAGAAATAAATTCATAAGGATGAAATCAAAATAGCAGAGAAAATGAGTCATGAAATAAACAGCAAAGTGTCATTCATACCAGACACTGAGTTACTGGTTCCTTGTTTAAGTAGACTCTAAAAATAAATCTAGAGGGGTACAGTCCCAGCTGCTAGCAATACCTGCCTTTTGATAGTGTGACTTTGGAAATTCCCCTTTGCTATGTTTTGATAATTTTAAAACATTTTAATAACAATTATGTACCACATTTGTTATCATCAAAAGTCCACAAATTTAGAGGAAAAAAAAAAAAGCTGAAAGTAAGCATCTGTGTAGCCTGATGGTGGTACTGCCTGTGGGGGACTCCTGTGGGTTTCCAGGAAAATGAGTTTACCCCATTATTTTAGAGCTCGCCCCGTTAATTTAGTCATTGTTGCATACTGAATTACACGTTGGCTTACAGCTTTTCCTCAGGATACTCTGGAACAAAGCTGTGATGTTTCACACCCACATCCCAGGACACTCACCTGGTGTGCCATGTGGCGGTTGATCTGGACACCTCTCTCTCCTCTTGTTCCTGCTGTTTCGGTGTGGAAAGGTGTAGATGTAACCATCTTTTTAAATAAGAAACACAGAGCCGACTGCAGAGTTAAAAAGCCCAAGAGGTCAGAGCAATAGCTAAGAGCTAAAAACCTTACCCTTCACTGCCGCTGCTGTGAAGGTTCCTCCTCAGCCAGAGCACTACTTCCTGTGTGTCTGTCTTCTTATAGACTTTCTGTTCTGCCTTCTCGTTAGTTGTAAACCCAACCACATGACCTCCTCGTCACTGCCCATCTATACAGACCTCCAGATCTTCTATGGTTGGTATTGAGATTAAAAGCGTGTCTCTCCATGCTGGTGGTATCCTTGAACACACAGAGATCTGCCTGTCATGTGACCAGGATTAAGGGCATGTGCTACCACTGCCAGACTTCTGCTATGGCTTGCTATTAGCTCTGATCCCCAGGCAACTTTATTTATTAACATACAAATAAAATCACATTTCAGTACAAATAAAATATCACCATAGAAAGGAGTACTTTCTATGTAATGGTGATGAGAGCCTGCAATGGGAAAGGAAAGCCCATTTAGAATTAGGAAGAAAAGGATAGTCTCCAGGGAAGTTTCCAGTATAGTTTAAAACCTTGAAGTGATCGTTCAATCACGTGGCCCCTGTCTACTTCATTTCCTTTGTTTTACAGCCTCACAGTAACATGGGTTAAAGAAGAGTGAACAACAGGGGCAAGCTAACTTTGAAATTATCAGCATTTGTTTTAGAGATCTGCTCTTACAATTTTGAAATTTTTCCTTGTTTGATGGTTTTAAATAGTAAGTACATGGCTGTTTTATAACAAATGAAGCAAATTAAGAGAAAAAGAAGAAGAAGAAGAAGAGGAAGAGGAAGAAACTCAGCTTTTTCTTCACTTTGTCCTTCCCCTATTTTGTCTATCTCCCATTTCCAACCACATAATTAATTCATTTGAGTTGTTTTTGAGAAGACTGTTGAGAAACCTTTGAGGATGATGAATGTGTTCATTATCTGTCATATGTGGTCTCACAGGTGCTCTGTGAGGAACATGTCCAGTGTGTCACATGTGCGTAGTTAATTGCTTGTGAGTTATATCTCTGTATAGCTAGATGTTTAAGATCCAGAGTTGTTAGGTAGTAGCCAGGCATGATGGCCCACCCCTGTAATCCCAGTGCTCGGGAGGCACAAGCCGGAAGATGGCAGCAAATTTCAGGCTGTCTGGTCTTTATAGCAAGCCTGAAGCCATCAGAGTTGCTAGGTGTTAATTTTGCTCCTGGAGGACCGCAAAGAGATTAAAAGGACTGGGATAGGGATGGGGGGAGCCAGGAACTTTGAAGGAGCTTCTGGCCTGGCAAGTATCTTTCTGAAACTGTGATAGTCTCTAAATTCTCTATATACCTGTGCCTGTGGTCTTTGCCAGAACGGCAGGGAGGTGGGCCCACCCTGATGTGACCACTGGGGTCTGGTTCCTGTTGCTAATCAAGTGTTTGGAATTCATCTTGTTTGGTGATTCAGTAGTTCCCTATAACTGCTTGCTCTTCATTATGTAAGTACCCAACTTGCTTACCCCTTCCCCAGTTGATGATGCTGGCTTGCTTCCAGCTTTGACCATAAGCTGCTGTGTTTATAGATGAGCTTTGGACACAGGTGTTCATGAACTTGATGCACGTAGCAATGAATTCTGGGGCCAGCACATGTTAGCACCCAAGAACTCTGTTCTTTATTTAGATGAAGTCACTTCTGATTTATTAATTGGTAATACTGTGGTGTCATGGCGGGGAAACTCAGAAAGGTTTTTCTCGTGTTTTTATTACAGGTTTACATTCTACATTTAGATCTGTGGCCTGTTTGACTGCAGGCTCTTTTAGCATATGAATGTTGAACTGCTCTACCCATAAAGAAGCTGCCAGTCTCCATAGAACAGCTTTGTACCTTGTTGTACATCAGTTGACTATATTAGTCTGTTTCTGTACTCCACTGTGCTCTGTCATTGGTCTCAAGGGACTGTGTTCTTGAACACTGCCATCTGTTGGATCCCAGTGTCATGTTAGGTTTCTTGGAGGTGTCCCGAGCTCACTGGTACTGTTTCTTTGCTTTCTGATGTTCCCAGCTTCCTGGGACGATGCTCGGTTCATCGTCCCTTTCTGTCTTCAGGGTCCCATTCTCTCCTCTGGTGTGTAGCTGTTCATTCCACCCTGTAGTTCTTGTCTCTCCACTGTGGTCATCATCTCTGGTGGTAGATTTGCATCTTTTGTCTAGAGCTTCTATGTCTATACCTCACCTTTTGGACACAACATGCCCTCAGTACCATTGTCTGCTGATACCCACATCCGTCAGGTCTGTTCAGATGAATGGCCTGTTCTCTCTCTGGAAATTGCATTCCCCTGCTTTTCTACCTGTCTGGTCATCTTTAGCTGTGTGCAACTGTGGATTTTGTCCCATTGAGGCCTATATAGTTAGGATTTTCCTTTTAATTTTTTTGAGATATACTTGAGATACAATTAAGCCATGTGGAAGTTCCATCCTTTTTGGTACTTGTTTTTAAGATGCATTAGACAGGATCTGTGCCATACTAGCCCAGGGCTAGCAACTTTCCATTGATAAGACAAGGTTCTTTTGATGTTGAATCCAAGGCTCCATGGGTGTGAATTTTCCTGGTCTGCTTGATTAAAGCAGCCACTCTGCTCAGCTTCCCGTAGTACAGTGAACTCTCAGTATCCAAGGGGATTTGCACATCTGGGATGCTCAAGTGCTATACATGAGGGGCGTTGTGTCTGCCTAACCATGTCTTCCTGTCCACTCTTAGTTACCTCCGCTTTAAGTCATCTCCAGGTACTTAGATCTAGTGCAGTGCAAATGCTGTGTAATGAGTTATTGCACTGTATTGTTTAGATCATGGCTTTAAAAAGAAGCCTACATGTTCGGCAGAGACGCAGCATTTTATTGGGAAATATTTTTGAGCCTTGGTTGACTGAATCCAAGGACATAGAACCCACAGATAAAGAACCAACTGTACTGGGCTCTATCTTATCCTCTTGTGTGTTTTCATGGACTCTGATAGTTTTCTCACATCACATTCCTTTGTGGTATTGTGCTAATCGATGACAGGACCTTTTTTAGTTGCAGAACTCTGTGCAGCTCCCTCCTCTGTCCCTGTACTGCCCTAACTGCTGAGCTCCACTTGGGTTCTTTTCTGTACTCAGCAGCCTGGCAGTGACCTGGTGGCAATTATAGGGCTCCCCATCTGCTCCCATCTCCTAGAATCAGAATACCTAGTACTTTTGGTCTTTGGGACAGTAAAGTAAACCCCATCCCTTATTACACTTAGCTATGTCCCCAGCGGACCCAGCAGTAAACACAAGGATGTAGGATTAAAGGCAGTTGCATAAAGTGATGGTTCTGTGCCTTTGTGCATGAGCTGGTATATAGGGGATGGCATGGCAGTGACTGGGGAGTGGAAGGCTCTGAATGGTGCCTTTTCACTTCCTTACACTGTGTGGGAGGTAGGTATATTGAATATTCTGAAGCCTTCCTAAACCCTTGACATTTTATCCCAATAAAAACGTCAGTCTGCTAGACAAAGCAGACGTGTTAGAATGCTGACGGTAGAATCTAGGTGTAACCACCCACTAGACAGACTTCCAGCTTTTTGTGTGGTGAAGTTCTTGAGCATAGAACATCTGGGAGTACAACATTCAGAATCTACCTAAAACTAACCTTTGGCCCATGGTAAGTAACTTAAGGCACATTTCTTGATCCGCTGTTGTTATGCTTTGCTTTCTTGTGGTGCTGAGAATGGAATCTAGGGCCTGTGCATGACAGATGTCCTCCAAGCAGTTACATACTCAGCAAACACTTGGTTTGGTTTGGTTTTCTGGTTTGTTTTGTTTGAAACAGGGTCTCTTGTAGCCCAGGCTGGCTACATAGCCAAGAATAGCCCTGAATGTATGACCCTCTTGCTTCCACCTTCCACATGCCTAGGATGACAAGCACGTGTTACCATGTCTGTTGTATGATCTGCTGGGGTGGAACGCAGGCTTCCATGCTCTCCAGGCAAGCACTCTGCCTACTGAGCTACAGCCCAGCCCTTCCACTGTTATCTTTAAACTTACATTAATTGAACTGACTTAAGAATTATTACTTGTCATGTATGAATTTTATACTCTTAAACTAAAAAATGTTAAATAAACTCATACACTAAAAAGAGTGTCCTGCTTCATTCTTATCAGAAGTAAGATAGGGTTGCACATTTAGTTGTACAATAGGCATAAAATACTCAGCAGTGGTGGCGCACAACTTTAATCTCAGCATTCGGGAGGCAGAGGTAGGAGGATCTCTGTGAGTTTGAGGCCAGCCTGGTCTACAGATTGAGTCCCAGGACAGCCAGGACTGTTACATAGAGAAACCCCGTCTTGAAAAACCAAAAAAAAAAAAAAAATTCAGAATTGTTAGAAAAACAGTTGTTAGAATTTTGCAACTACATTCTCTTTACTTAATAATCTATAAAGATTGTGTAAATTTTTATTTCCCTGATATTTTCAGTCATTACTTTAGACCATGCAAGTTGAGTGTCTTGAGTGATGGTTAAGAGCACTCACTGTGGCCAGGCGGTGGTGGCGCACACCTTTAATCCCAGTACTCGGGAGGCAGAGCCAGGCGGATCTCTGTGAGTTCAAGGCCAGCCTGGTCTACAGAGCAAGATCCAAGACAGGCACCAAAACTACACAGAGAAACCCTATCTCGTAAACAAACAAACAAAAAAAAAGCACTCACTGCTCTTACAGAGGACCCAGGTCACTTACCACCACCACCAGGAGGCTCACAACTATCTGTAACTACGGATCTTGGAGAACCAGTGCCCTCTTCCAGCCTCCACAGGCACGGGGTACACTGGTATGCGGTACATAACATCCAGGATCTTCCATGTACACTTAAAATAAATAAATCTTACTTTAAAAAAAAATAGAACATATAGAATAAACATCCCAAAGCTGAAGATACAAACTCAAAAATGCTCCAAATGCTAAATTTTTGAGCATCAACATAATACCACAGTAAAAATTTTTACACTTGACCTAGACCCACTAAAAATGTTGTGTAAATTAAGTACATTTAATGGGAAAAATATTTTTTAACTTACCTCCAGGTTATATGTTTAATGTACATATTAAACATGAATTTTGTGTTTAAACTTGTATCCCATCCCAGAATAGCTTTTATATATATATATATTCATACACACACATACAAACTCCAGTTTGGAAGACAAATACAAGTAACTCTGATATGAAGCATTTCAGATAAGTGACATTCAATCCTATTTGAATAGACTATAAAAATGAAAAACTATTCAAATGTAAGAATTTTAAGTGTAGATTTTTAAATACCACATGCAGGCATCTATCTACTTGGAGGGAAACTGCATTGTTTGAAAGCAGCTGTGGTTGTGGAGAAGGAGGTGAGATTGAGACATGCAAAAGAAGGCTCTGCCTGGTTCCCCTGGAGAATTACTGTAGTGCTGCAGGGTCAGGTAGAGGAACAAAAGCCCTCAGCCTAGCACTTCCCCATCATCCAGATGTGTTTGAGATAACATTCCAGAGAAAGCATCATGGAGGAGCCTACAATTAGGACCATGATTGCGCTGCAGCTGAGAGCTAATGGTTTTCGGGTAATTAGTGCAGTTAGAAAGGTGACTCATGCTTTTCCTGAGGGTCTACCAAGAGCTAAGTTCACCATTATCAAAGATTTTGTTCACCTTATGTTTAAGATTGCATTCAGAACTGGGGAAGTAGCTCTGTAGGTAAAGTCCTGCAATCATGAGGACCTGAGTTCTGATCCTCAGCATCCACGAGAAGCCCAACACAACAGCATGCATCCATAATCCCTGTACTGGGGAGGTAGGTGGATCCTGGGTGCTCACTGACCAGTATACCAAGTCTGAGAGCTCCAGGTTCAGTGAGAGATAGTCTCAAACAATAAGGTGGAGAGTGGCTGAGAAGATACCTGATGTCACACAAGCGAGATCACATTCAGTTTGTAAATTGCTCCCTGGGTTCCCTGTAGGTCATCATTGCCTCGGGAGGAAGGTTCCACCATGCCGTAGATATTGGTGAAGCCTTGACCAGTTTCTGTACTTTCTCTATGAAGGCACAAGATCAGTAACTCGGAGTGCTGTATGTCTTCATGTCTGTGTTTATAACATCTTTCCATCTGTTCAGTTTCCAGTTGCTGACATTGCTGCTCTTAGTTTCTTCTTTTGGTTTTTGTGTCTGTGGCCCTGCTGTGGTGTCAGTCTGGGCCTGTTTTACAGGTATGTCACATACAGACAAATGACAGAAGTTTGACTTATAGAGCCTCGTATGCCGTGGCTATCTGTGGGGGGAAGAGTGTTTAGAAGGAGCCATCTTTTGGCCTTTGGCCTTTCCAGTAGAAATCATGTTCACTAAGACTGAGGAAGCAGGAGCTCTTGGTAGTTAAAAACAGAAACCAAAGAGCTGAGAAATGAAAACTGTGTCTCTGGAATGAGAATCATTGTTCTGTTTGGGACTGTTGCTTCACATCACAGCTAAGTGTTCATTAATCTACCAATTGGTAATGACTAATACAGATAGAGAAAGGCTTCATAGGGCTGCTGGACTATAAGGATATTCTTTTAGCTGGGTGGTGGTGGCTCACACCTTTAATCCCAGCACTCGGGAGGCAGAGGCAGGTAGACCTCTGTGAGTTTGAGGCCAGCCTGGTCTATAGAGTGAGTTCCAGGACAGAGAAACCCTGTCTTGAAAAACCAAAAAAAAAAAAAAAAAAAAAAGACTCTTTTAAAATTATTTCATAGACTGTTTTGGCTTATATTTAAATCAAAGAATAAGACAGTTTGAGAAAGAGCTGCAGGGCTGACTTAGTGAAAATGGGAGTGATGGGTGCTTTCTGACATTGCCGTCAGTCCCTGTCATGGCCAGGTGGAGCTTTATGGATCACATACACAAGCATGTACACTTGCAAGCCTGCTCTTAATGTCTACAGGAAAGACATTTGGGACGTGCTGAACAGTTGGAACTGCCAGAATGCTTCTGCGGACATTGCGTGACCCTCAAAGCAGCCTGGTTTGAAGGAAGGGTTTGCCCTTTTCAGAGCTGGCACAGGCAGAATGTCCATTACTGTCTTGATTCTAGATAAGCACAGAGAGGTGCTGTTCCATGGTGCTGTGCTGCCCTCCCATGTGACCCAGTCCTGTCATGTGTCTGCGTCTCCATGTGTACTCTGAATATATACATTCCATTTACAAGATCATGACACGCTGGCAGACTACACAGTACCTCAGGCTTCTGGTCCTCCGTCCCTGCCGTAGATGCTGCTGCTGGAGCTTCTCTGCCCTGGTTCCATTGCTCGGAACAACACGTCTTCATAGCGTGGAGGTGACGTCAGCACCATTGCTTTTCTCAACCTGTGTCCTTTCACAAATTTAACTCCTCAAGTTTTTATATTAAAAAATGCTGCTGGGCAGTGGTGGCGCACGCCTTTAATCCCAGCACTTGGGAGGCAGAGGCAGGCGGATCTTTGAGTTCAAGGCCAACCTGGTCTACAGAGCGAGTTCCAGGACAGCCAGGGCTGTTACACAGAGAAACCCTGTCTTGAAAAACCAAAATAAATAAGTAAATGATACCAGATTAGAACCCCAAGTATAATTTGGGGTGTCACACTGTGTGTTTACCTCTGTCCCTTCCCCCCACTAAGCATCAGAGTTCTGTTGACCTTTTCTAAGGAGGAGCACTGTCAGTTTACCATAGTGCAGTAAGAAAGTGGCTGGGGGCCGGGCGGTGGTAGCGCACACCTTTAATCCCAGCACTTGGGAGGCAGAGGCAGGCGGATCTCTGTGAGTTCTAGGCCAGCCCGGTCTACAAATCGAGTTCCAGGAAAGGCGCAAAGCTACACAGAGAAATCCTGTCTCGAAAAAAAAGAAAAAGAAAAAAAGAAAGAAAGTGGCTGGGAGCTCCAGGTGCCAGGTTTTCTTATGGGAGAACTCCTTGAATGACAGAGCCCAACAGTAGAAGCTGCCTTTCCCTCTTTAGCTGCTGCCTTTCACCATGATCCATGACGTCACACAGTTCTGCTCCTAAGTACTCGTGGAGCAGGTTGCATGACTTGTGTCATCTTTGGTTGCAGAGCGATCTAACTTGAAGCTCTCGTCTGGGCTGCATCTGTACCTTTTCCTGGGGACAGCCTGTGAATGGCTTGTCATGGGCCCCTCTCACTCTCTGAGCGGGTGGGTGACCCGTTGCTTGTTTGCTCCTTTGCTCCGTCACTGCCTCTAGCCGCCACCAGGGTGTTGTTCCTTCCTATGTGGTGTGTCCATGTCTGTGCGACAGTGTTCAGCATCACCAAGGTCTTCCTTCCCCAGCTTGCTCTGCCTTTGCTAACCCTCCTGGGTATCCACATACCCTACCCTGCTCCTGAGCTGGCACCTGCCTGAGCCTGCAGCTTATACCTACCAGAGAGCAAAGTGCCAGTCTCCCATTTTTGAAGGCCCCTCAGCTCCTCTCCATCTGAGGAGAAAGGGGACAGTCAGTCCAGGCAAAGGACTCAATTCTAACTTTCTTCTCCCAACACATTCACGGCCTGGGAGCCCAGGGAGTTGGCTGGTGATGACAGGGTCAGTTCTATCACTGTTGGGCAGGCCTTGGGAAGAACTGGTGGCCTGCCCAGGCTGTGTGCGATAGACTCATCCCATTGTTTATCTCATCCTTGAGCTTCAAAAGTGTATTACCTCAGGAACCTCTACCTGTCCTGATCCCCCATCTGCTGAGAAACAGCCTGCATGTCTGCTTATCTCTCTTGCTTATCATCCATTGTTTGGGGGCCTCACAGGGCCCTGTGCACATTCCCTGGATCATACAGGGCTCCAATCCCCAGAAGCCAGAAATCGATACTCATAATTCATATGGGCGCTGGAGTTCAACACCTAGACTTTTCTTCCTCTCACAGTTTACATTGTTTCTGGATTTCCAGCCATTTTTTTCTTTCTTGCGTTCCTTTACTGCCCCTTTACCTTCATGTCATTCTTCATAGAAACTGCACTCCTAGCTTTTGTGGCTGGTGACATCATAAGAAATGCCCGGCTTGCAAGCTAGGTATTAGTGACAGTAAAGAAAGAAGAGGGAACTGCTGGTGGTGACATATTCCTATAATCCTGACCCTCAGGAGGCCAAGCTAGAAGGATTTTGATCTTGAAACTATCCTGGGCTACATCTTGGGGTCTCAAACAAAACAAAAAGGAGAACTGAGAGATTGCTCAGTTGTTAGAAGCAATGGCTATTCTTGCAGAGGATCTGTGTTCAGTTCTCAGCACCCACACAATGGCTTGCAACCATCTGTAACTTCAGTGCTAGGGCATCCAGCACCTCTTCTGGCTTCCACGGGCACCAGGTGTGCACACAGTACACATAACAGAGACACAGGCCAAATATTCAAACACGTAAGACGAAAATAAATCTTTACAAAGAGAAAGAAGGAAGAACAGAGAAGTACCGAGTGTTGGTTTGCCTGACTAGACTAGGCCTCCTCCCAGGAGGTTGTCCTAGAGCTGGCATTTGATTTATGTCAGATATTTAGATTTGTGGTTTTGACAATGTGGGACAAGGACTTCTTTTTCCTCCCCAAGACAGGGTTTCTCTGTGTAACAACTCTGGCTGTCTTGGCTGCTCTGTAGAACAGGCTGGCCCTGAACTCACAGAGATCTGCCTGCCTCTACCTCCTGATGGGGCAGAGACTTCTTGATCACCTATAAGCCAGTTACTAGATCCCAAGACTTCTTAACTGGTATTTAATGGGTTCATAGTTGTTATAAGATAATAGGTCATATTTAAACTTAATGCAAAAAACCCTTACAAGTCAATGACTTAGGAAAACTAGAGTTTGCTGTTTATATCACTGGCCAGTCACATGTTTTGTGCAGGTCCAGACAGACCAAGAGCTCTGCTCAACCAGCCCCTAGACACACTCCCCTCCATCAGCTCATCCCTGTGCCAGAGAGCAGTCCTGTCTCAGAAGTGATCGCCAGCTGCCCCAGAAGTCACTCATCTGCCTTGTGTTCCTATGGTGGTTACGGGCCTGACCCTGTGCAATATATAGCCTTTGCTGTTTTCTCAGTTTTCCTGTTCCTTTAGTCTTTTCTGTGGTCTTCGTCATCTTGTCCTTTTCTGGCTTTTTGCTTGCCCACTCACTGGATTAACAGTCTCCTAAGTCAGCGCTCACCTCTTAGCATCTGCTGGGGTCAGCTGTCTCTGACAGGTTGACAGGTGAGAGTCAGAGTGACTATAGCAGTCAGTTGGTGGTCCCATGCCCAGAAAGATCTGTTCTGAGCTGCAGCTTTGATCCTGTCTTCTCTGGAGACCCACACCTCTTCTGAATTTTAAGAAAAAAGAACAGCTTAGAATGGGAAGCATCTATCCCTAGGATTGTTTAGTGTTTCTTGGAATGTTCTTGGTAATACTTAAGTATCCTGGTTGTGATCATGGAACATGTGGATTTTAGTTTGCAGTTAACATGTTTCGAACCTTGCCACCCTCCTCCAATCCTACGGGAGCAGAATTTGACCCAGAAGAAGATGAACCAACGTTAGAAGCAGCCTGGCCTCATCTGCAGGTACTGGACTTGGCACCAGCCCAGATAGGATGGCGTACGCCATGTGGGTGGTGACCCAGGGCCTCTCTTTAGCTGTTGATCAATGGGCTTCTGATCTAAAGGGATCTCTTTTTAGCAAAGCAGAGAGGGGAAGAAAAGAAAGATTGATTGATTGATTGATTAATTTTATGAAAACACTTTACACAAGCTACAGAAATGGAGACTTATTTCTCTGTCCTCAGTGATGATACTAGCTTTACTAATAACGTTGAATTTGGGTTTTGTCTTAGTTAGAGTTGCTGTTGTTGTGATGAAACACCATGACCAAAGCAACTTGGGGAGGAAAGGGTTTATCTGGCTTCCATATCACTTTATCATCAAAGGACATCAGGACAGGAACCCAAAACAGGGCAGGAACCTGGAGGCAGGAGCTGATGCATAAGCCATGGAGGGGTACTGCTTACTGGTTTGCTCATCATGGCTTGCTCAGCCTGCTTTCTTATAGCACCCAGGACCACCCACAGTGGGCTGGACTCTTCCTCATCAATTACTAATTAAGAAAATGCTCTACAGGCTTGTGTACAGCCCGGTCTTAGGAACGCATTTTCTCAGTCGAGGTTCCCTTCTCCTAGATGACTGCAGCTTGTGTCAAGTTGACATAAAGTCAGCTAGCACAGACTTAGAGTGTTTCCCAGATGCACTTCCAGTTTTCAGTGCCTGAGTTTAACCTATGCCCCTGTGCATCCCAGGCTCCTTGCTGACAGATGATACTTCCCAACATACCTGTAAGATGCCAGGTTGACTGGTTATAAGGCCAGCACAAGCAGAGCATTTACGTATGTCCTTGCTGAGGAGGGGAAAAAGAAGGGAGGAGCCAGATGTTCTGCCCTCCAGGCATCTGGCTTCCACACAGCTTATGACAGACCATCCACGCTGTCCAGCCAACTATGCTGTGTTTATTTACAAAGAGAACCACAATGGTTGTGGTTCAGTGTCTGTGTTTTTGTGTTCTTCTCCCAGGCAATCCTTAAGTTCTTGTCTGCTTAGAACTCCATGATACATGTAGATGGCAAACTGCAGATCTCACCCCCCAAGCTTGATCATGGTCCCAGGTGTAGCAACTGAGCACCATGGAAAGCACTGTGTACCATTTAAGAGATAGTCTGTGGTTCTCACTAAATAAAAGAAGTCTGTCTGCAGTTAGAATTATGCTAAGCCACACAATTCAGCATTAATTTTGCATGTGTGTTTTTTAAGTCTAATATTTCCAAGCAAAATAAAGATTGAATTTGAGGTGTTCTTAATCCATTTATGAAGTACCATGTTATTTGACACATTGTTTTTTTTTTCTCCTAGCTTGTTTATGAATTTTTCTTAAGATTTTTAGAGTCTCCAGATTTCCAGCCCAATATAGCAAAGAAATATATTGATCAGAAGTTTGTATTACAGGTAAGTTTCCACCTAGGTGTTCCTTAGCAGCCTTAAATACAAAATGGTCATTGTCACTAAGTGCTGTTTTTCTTAAAGCTTCTAGAGCTCTTTGACAGCGAGGATCCTCGGGAGAGAGATTTTCTAAAAACTACCCTTCACAGAATCTATGGGAAGTTCTTAGGTCTGCGTGCTTACATCAGGAAACAGATAAATAATATATTTTATAGGTAAGTCCCCATGTGGTTGCTACCCACCCTCGATGCTATCACATCAAAGACAGAGGAGGGAAATTGAGCAGTGTGCTAGCCATGTGCGAGTGACACCACCACACTGGGTACCTTGCTCACTCTGTTTCCTGATGCAGTTTTGACTGCTCGCTTCCTTGTAGGCCGCTGTTGCTTCTGCTCTCCAATGCCTTACCACATACACTACCCTTGCTTGAGTTCCTATAGAATTGTCCAGTTGCCCTGAGTGTGAGTGAATTGCCTGTGTCCCATTCACCTGCTTGTTACCTTATTGTTCCTTCTCAGTCACAGGAAGACAGGAAGGAGGAGGGAAGGAAGTAGTCAGCCTTTGCCTGGGAAGATCTGTGAATTAGGTGAGCAGTTTGAGGGCCAGCCAAGCAGAGAGAGAGGAGAGCCCTGGCAGCAGACAGAGCAGGACAGCTTTCCTATATACTCCCAGATCTGTCCTGTCAGCCTCTAGCTCAGAAAGGACATACCAAAACCCTTCAAGTATATTGATGGCTATGACCCCTGATGTTTTATCCCCACCCTTGTCTCATCTTTGACCACGCCTCATGATTCTTAAGGTCTGATATCGCAAGTGAGCATGAAGGTACACGCCTATAATCCCAGGGCTTAGGAGACTGAGGCAGAAAGATTGCCACAGCTCAGGCAGCCTCATCTGCCTAGAGGTCCAGATGAGTCAGGGCTACATTCACATGGTTCATACCACTGCTGCTCTCTGGTTAACATGTGCAGCTTCCTGGGCTACCTCTGCTTCCAGGTTCTGCCCACTCCCAAGCTGTGCAGCCATGCGTCATCCCAGGCTGCCCTGCCTGCCCTGCCTTGCTTTGAACCCTCAAACCTGCTTTCCCAGGAAGTCCACCTGAATTGACACGGCCCCTCCTCCCTAGGAGCAGCTTCAGTGGCACCAGCTTTGTGCGCACGCACGCATCCCACAGTGATACCCAGTGGGTGCTGGTAGAAGAGTCTGTGTTGCTCTTCTATGGGATGGTCTCACTATGTAGCCCTGGCTAGCCTGTCACTGACTTCTGCTGGGATGAAGGGTGTGTGTCACTATGCCCAGCCTGTTTTGTAGCTCTTTCTTACTAGTACCTGGAAAGCTTACTAAGGTTATCTTGTAATTGTTGGCTTCTTTGGTTGGCTCCGTGCTCTCAGATACCTGATTCTAGGGAAGCCTAAAACTAACAAATCTTAGCAGTGTTGGAAACACTGTGATACCCATCTGATGTAAAATAATAAGTTTTACACAATCTAGTTGTGGGGCAAGGGCCTGCTTATGCCTGCCTGGTCCTTCCTTCCCCACTGAGACTGAGTGTGAGACTGAGTGAGAGTGGCCAAGAAAGGGGAGCTGAGACAGTGAGACCAAACAGCCTATGTGGCCCTCCCAGTCCTTCCAAGCCTGGTGTATCCCTGCAGTTGAATCCTTTGCCTGATGGCACATTGTGATGTTGGGACCCTCACCATGTGGCTTCCCTTTGAGCCCCTTCCAGGTTCCTTATAATATATAATGTTTCTATAATAGAGCCCAGCCCAGCCCTGACTTGCTGACTGTAGTCAGGGAATGATGTCAGCTCCTACATATTCAGCTCCTGTTTTTCACTTCTTGGTGCTCTGCTTCCTCACAAGATCATTCATTACTTAGCTGATGTCATTCTCTACACAGAATAGGTACAACTTAAATTCCAGATTCTTAGCTCTGAAATTCAGGCTTTGGCTATAGAGTTTAGTTTCTGCAGGACTAGTGGTTCTGATCAGACAGCCAAACCCCAAATTCCTGCAATGTGGAAGTGGACATGCCTCCTGCCGTAGAGAGCTTACCTTGGTTACTGGGGTGCTCCACTGCTTATTCAGAGTGCATCCCATGATTCAGTTCAGTTCTCACCAAGGGCGAGGGCTCCAGTATGGCATTTTTGTGTTCCCTCCCTTAGGTCATCTTTTCTATACTTGTCTGTGTAGATGTGCTCAGAAGCAAGCATATTACTTAGAGTCCCTAGTTGGCTTGGATCTTTTCTCGTCGTATCATGTGAAGAGAGTCAGAAAGTACTATGCTGATTCAACATCCCAACCCAGAAATCTACACACTTAAAAATTTCAATATTTTTGGTTGTGAGCCTTGCTTTTAACAGCTGAGCCATCTCAAAAAACCAAAAAAGAAAAAAAAATGAGTATTTTGAGCACTAACATGATGCCAAGGGGAAATTCCACACTTGACTTATGTGACAGGTCATAGTTAAAATGCAGGAATAACCAGGTATGGTGGCTCATGCCTACAGTCTCAGCTACGCAGGAGGTTGAGGTGGACGGATCATTTGAGCCTAACAGTTACTTACTTACCAACTTGGACAGCATAAAGAGAGCCTGTCTCCAACCTAAAAATATTATATAGCATTACCTTCCAACTCTGTGTAAAGAGTAATTGAATAGAGTAATTGAATTTTTGGTTTCAGCTTGAGTCACATCCCAAGATATATCTCATACATATGCAGATGTGACTCTTAACGATCTCTGAAATTGTAAACTGCTGGTCTGGAGCATTCCGGGTAAGGGGTCTTAGTTTGCACCTGTATCTTGTAAGAAAATTTGGTTTTAAACAATTTGGTTCAACTCAACAGAAGCTCAGACTCCTACTTGTAAGTTCTCAGTGAGTCGGTTTATTGGTGTGGGCAAACGGTGACCCAGTGCTGTCATTAGCAAGGGTGCACTGGAGGCGAGCCAGGCCAGCGGAGCAGCCAGCAGTGCAGCCGGGCCTCCTCTTGCAGCCCCACCCAGTGCCCTGACTTAAATCACCACCTGTTACCCCTCTCAGTTCTGTCCTTGACCTGAGCTCGGCAGAACTGCTGTCCTGCCCATGGTGTCATGGGCAGCCATGTCCTGGGTGGCTTCTTGCCACTGTGCATCTCTGTGTACATGGTCTCTCTGGTCATGCTTAGAGCCTTGTGATTGATTTTATTTAATTTCTTGTGGCCTGAACTGACCTTGAACTGGCACTAATATTCCTGCTTCCGCCTTCCCAGTGTTGGAATTACAGACAGGAGCTGCCTCTTCAGCTTCCTCTTCCGGTTCTAGTACAACCTCTTACGAACACTAGCTGCCTCTATAGGAGTCAGGAGAAGCTGCCAGTCTCCTCACGGGATTAGCCCCAAATTAGTGCCACTTACTTCCACCCTTTGTATTGTCAAGGTGAGCCACAGGGCAGTTCAGCTCCACAGGAAGGGAAGTAGATCCCGCCTCTCTGTCCAAGGTGCAGGACAAATCCAGTGAGAGACTGCTATGAGCAGTCTGGGTTCTTGCTGTAGAGTGAAGATCACTCCAGCTTGCTCTGATGTCTGCTCGGCTTCCCAGACGGTCTCCTCTGGAAACTAGTCTCCTTTTCTCTCTCTTACAGTCAGCTAAAGGTGCTTAGAAGTAAGAGGCTCTCATAAAATGATACTAATGTGGAAAGCTACCTGGCTTACATCGACCACCATTCTCCCATAGCATGCAGGAAGGCTGAGCAGCAAGGCCAAGGGTCACTCACTGTGAGCTGTGTGCAAGGGTGCTGCTGCACCAGCTACAGATTCATAACTAGGTAAAACCCGGGAAGCAAGAAGAGACTGCTTCTCTGCACTGACACCAGCAGACTGATGTGCCTGCTCTGTCCTCTGCGGCAGGGGAGGAAGAGGACAGCGGGAAGTGAATGTGACACACATTCTGATAACCATGGCCAGTCCTCTGACTTGCAGACTACAACCAAGCACGTCTTTATGTTTCTGTGTCTGGCTGCCAGTGGCCTTGGAGCCTGCTCACATGCTGTCTAGCCTACCATCCTGTCTCACCTGGAGTCACAGACAGACTCTGTTTTCTCCCCTCTGCATGCCCCCACCTTGATGGATCTGTCAGTACCTTCCTTGGGGCTTAGTATGAGTAGGAGCCATCAGGGAGGCCTGGCCCTTTGAGAATACAGAAATGTCTATGCCTGTTCCTCAGACTCCTGCAGGTCTAGATACCTGCTTCTTCTGTACCTTAAGGTGTCTAGTCAGTTTGTCTCAGGACACTGAAGTTTGGCCCAGAAACTTCACTAAGCAGCTTCTGAGGGAGGTGCTCCCTCTATGGACAGGGGTTGCTTCCACCATCACATGTCCTAAATGCACTGCCCTGCTGCTATAGACCACCAACAGCCAAGTAGCTGGGGTTCAGTTTCCATGGGACTCCTCTGGGGGTGGACATTCCCCTGTTCCCTGTTCCTATCCCCATTTCACTCACCAGACGTGTTTAAGCAGTACACAGATGCCAGGCTGGGTCCTAGTACCAGGAACACATTCACAGGAAGTCCTTGTCCCTGTCTGGAGGAAGACAAGCTGACACAGAGAGTGGTGTGCATATTTCCAGAGCTCCCTTAGGAGCCTGTGTCAGCTGTGATGGACAGAATGCTCAGAGGTAGAGAAGGGACTGCACTTGGAGCTGGTGTTGAGGAAGCAGGGATGATGTTCATGGGGAGGAGGGCAAATGGGTGTTCAGAGAGGAGCTTCTTGTCGTGGCCGGGACTGGAGGCTTTTAAACTGAGTGAGACATCACCTTATGTTGAAAAGCTGCAAAGAAACAAGATGGATTAGCAAGATAGGATAGAAGGCTGTGATGTGAACACAAGGCAGACAGCAGTGCAAACTGCCATTGGCTAAATTTGCTGGTTAAAACACAGGTGTTGGCAGTGGAATTTCTTCAGCTTTCCTGGATACTTGAAATTTTTCAGAATAAAATGCTGGAAGAAATTTGAGCTACACAGGCTATCTGCCCTTACGGTATTCCATTGCAGGCTTTCAGGGCTTTGTGGGCTCTGAAAGCATCTGAACATATCCCTGAAAGGTGGCGGTGGCGGGGAGCTGCTAGCTCCTGGGCTCCCCCTGCAGCCTTTGTTACTTGTTCAGGTTGCTGTAGTGTCTGCAGCTTTTTCTTGGGGTCCAACACTGATGACACATTGTATGTTCCAGGTTTATTTATGAGACAGAGCATCACAATGGCATAGCAGAATTACTGGAAATACTGGGGAGGTAAGTTCCCGTCACTGGCAGTGCGAGGCTGCAGCTACAACTCACACCAAAATGATCTGGCTTGTTGACTTTGACCCCTTCCAGAGCACAGCAGTGTAAGCCAGGTCCTGAAAGAACGGAAGTAGAGTTTCACGTAAGGAGAAGGAAGGTTGGTGAACTCAGATCAGAGTGCGCAAACAACAACTCGCTTCCATCTTTGCGGCTCCATAGGCATGGCCCTGTTCACACACCTCAATCCATTACTATGGAGACTATGGAATTTCAATTTTTTTTCCCTCAAGTAGTGTTAAAAATAGTTACAGAAGAAGGTTGATATTACAAGCTTATTTGAAGAATAGATTATATATGTGAGGTACTGAGTGAATGCTAATATTTTAAATTGCTTCAACCTGTTGACTTTTCATATGTATAATTCAATTTTTTATCATCTTAAACTGAGTAAAGTTTTTAATTACTGTTTTTTAAAATGGCCTATAGATGTAATATAAGATTCCCTGATCCACTGTTTCCCAATAGATTTCCTTGGAGCTGAGACGTAGGTCAGCCTGGAGAATGTTCTGTCCAGTGCCTCCAAGGGAATCCATGTGCATTATTAGCAGCTTAAAGTTCTGAGTTTCTCTAAAGTGAAGACACCCAGTATATAAGAGAATCTGGTGTTTCCCTACAGGCTCTCAGCCTGTTGTCTTTGTGTGCCTCCCCCAACACACACACACACACACACACACACACACACACATACACACACACACACACACACAAAAAAAAAAAAAGCACGGAAACTGTTATCTGGTGGGTCTGTTCCCTCTCAAGTTGCTGCTTTAGATGTGATTTGAAAAAGTGGCTGGACCTAGGATGGTCTGTCCCTCACAACATGGCTTACTTAGTATGGCTAAAGGTGCTTCTTCCTAGTTACATGACCTTGGGCAAGTTCCTTCTGTGAAATGGGAAGAAAACTCAGTTTCCTCCTGGTGTTGCCCTCTGCCATGTATCAGGAGTGGTGTGAACTGTGTTAAGTGTAAATCTTACCACACTGACTTTTCAACCCTTCCTCCAACACAGGGTTCACCCAGGAATCCCCCTACAGATGTGCTCACCACCCTTGATGGGTACAGTGGGAGCAGGACTCCTGGAGGCCCAAGTTACCATTATTGTTCTGACTCTCTAGCTCTGAGAAGCATTTGTTCGCTTTGCCTGATCTTGAAACCACTTAGATAAGCCAGTTAATGTTCAGTTTGGAGGTCCTTCGGTGGCATGCCTTTCCTATAGAATGAAGAACACCCAGTCTGCACACTGGGGTTGGGGGACACTCCAGGTCACACAAGGATAATGATCTAGAATTACCCCCAGGAATGGAGAAGTCTTAGGAAAAGTGCTGGTGGGAAGACCTGGGGTCGTTCAGTCCCCTGCTGTTTTCTTCCCCCTGTGTGTGACTTATGCCCCAATACAAAAAAAGATAAAAATGGTTGTGCGCCTGGAAGGCCTTTTTGTTGTAGTTGTTACTCCTATCAATATCCTCTGTATTCTGAAATAAATATTTGCCCATTGGCTTTTCATGCTGAAAACAAAAGCTGAAAGAACAAGATATCTGACTGTAATCTGAAATGTGTAAATACTCAAGCTAAATTCTCTTTTCACAGTATAATTAATGGATTTGCCTTACCACTGAAGGAAGAGCACAAGATTTTCCTGTTAAAGGTGTTGCTGCCCTTGCACAAAGTGAAATCCCTGAGTGTCTACCATCCCCAGGTAAGGCCAGCTGAGCACAACTGCACACCTCTGCAGTGGTCCAGTCATTTGTGGATGTGATTCCTTTCCCATATCACTGTGGTGCAGTGAAAATAGATTACTGGTGGTGTTTCAAAGTCAGGGTAAAGAGAGAGTCCTTTCTAAGAAATTTGGGAGAGGAGTGAGGGATGACTTAGTTGTATAAACGCTTGCCATCAAGTGTGAGGACCCATGTTGAGATCCCCAGAACTCTCATAAATGGCAGATAAGATGTAGTAGGCTGCCTGTGTTCCCAACCTCAGAAGGTAGAAGTAGGATTCCAGACTAGCCAGTGTAGCTAGCTCCTGGTTCAGTGAAAGAAACATTGCCTTAATGATACAAGGTGAAAAGAATTGAGAAAAACACCTGATATCAACTTCTGGCCTCCACATGCATTCATACACATGTATGTTTGTAGCCTCGAACATACACAAACATCACACATATTTATGCTTACAAAAAAGAAAGAAGCTGGGCGGTGGTAGCACACACCTTTAATCCCAGCAATCGGGAGGCAGAGCCAGGTGGATCTCTGTGAGTTCAAGGCCAGCCTGGTCTACAAAGTAAGATCCAGGACAGGCACCAAAACTACATGGAGAAACCCTATCTCGAAAAACAGAGAGAAAGGGAGAGAGAGGAGGGAGGCTTCTTACAGTGTGATCTAAACCTAATGCCTTAAAGACAGAAGCCAGATGGCTGTAGCCGATGGCATGGCCTATGACAGCTTGTACAAACTGGACTGTTTTAAACTGCAGGAATCTTGACTGTAGCTGTGCTGGAACCTCAGTGGCTGGCTCCTAACTAGTTCCTGTCTGTCTGTATTTGGATCTGCTTTCCAATAGGCAGAGTTTGAGCTATGCTGAGTCTCAAGGGGTGGCCACTCTCAGTTACAGCCCTAGTTCTTTACTCTTGGCTGTCACAAGGCTGGACACACAACAGGATGCCATTATGTGTTAAGAACACATGGACCCGGGGGGTGGGGTGGGGGTGGAGAATTGGCTCAGCAGTTAAGAGCACTGGCTGTCCTTCCAGAGGCCCGGTTTTGTTTCCCAGCACCCACAAGGCAGCTCACAACCATCTGTCCCAGTGGATCCTTTTCTGGCTGCTGTAGACACTGCATGCCCATGGTGCACAGTTACCCATATACATAAACAAAGTAACAATATAAAAAAAGTTTACCACCCCACACACACATGTACACCAAGTGGGGGAGAAAGAAGAAGAGCACATGGGAGGGCTGTGGGTGTAGTAGGAGAGAGTACTTGCTTGTCAGTGCAAGGCCTTAGGTTCTGTTCCTAACACTGCAAGAAAACAAAACCTGACGACAATTCTTATCAAAGCTTATAGCTCATAACTATAATCTTAGCACTCAGGAAGCTGAGGCAGGAAAATCATGAGTTTGAGGCCAGCCTGGGCTGTATATAAAATGACCTTGTCTAAAAATTAAAAATAAAATGGAGATTCCATTCTCCAGAGCTCCTTGGAAGTGGGTGGCATGGGATACATTATAAAAAGGACATTCTTTCATTGATTCCAATAGCATTAGCTTCCTAGGAAATGTCCACTTGTTTTCTGATTGGTATCGCATGGCAACGGGTCCAATTGGCTTGTTATCATACTCATTGTTGAACAAAAATAATAAAGACGCTGGCCATGGTTGTGTACACCTATAATCTCAGCACTCTGAGACTCAGGCAAGAGGCTTGCAGCAACTTTGGGCTACATATAAAAACTATCTCAAGAGAGAAGAGGGATTGTTTGGGCGAGAGATATTGAGACCATGATTGGAAAAAGCACAGGGACAAATAGCCAAACTAGTAGAAACGCATGAACTATGAACCAATGGCTGAGGAGCCCCCATGGAACTGGACCAGGCCCTCTGGATAAGTGAGACAGTCGATTAGCTTGAACTGTTTGGGAGGCCCTCAGGCAGTGGAGCCGGGACCTGCATGGGCTGGCTTTTTGGAGCCTGGGGCCTATGCTGGGACACTTTGCTCAGCCTTGGTGTAGGGAGGAGGAGACTGGACCTGCCTCGGCTGAATCTACCAGGCTGGGCTGACTCCCCAGGGGAGACCTTGCCTTGGAGGATGTGGGAATGGGGGGTGGATTGGGGGGAAGAGCTGGGGGGTGGGAGGAGGGAGGACAGGGGAATCCATGGCTGATATGTGAAATTAAGCTAATTATAAAATAAAAATATTAAATTTAAAAAAAACTATCCCAAAGGGAAAATAAAGAATAGTTCAGAAATGTCTGATAGATTACTGAATTAAAGACTTTCCAGTTACGATATTACTTGTCCATTCTAATCTTCAAAAATGCCACAGACACACCCTCAGACACATCCATACACACACCACACTCACACACACATCCCTCATTTCACTTGGTTGATTTGTTGGTGGAATTTGAAAGATGTCCCCTGATATTTATGGTTCTTGGGCCTGGGCATAGCTATGAAATCTGTCACAGATTGATAGGGAAAGAATTATCCACTGAGCATCAGCCCCAAAGGTGCTTCCCTGAGTACCTCTCAGAGCATTGTGGGTGGCAGTCATGGCGGTCGTGGGCAGCATTTCAGCCACATGCAGCCATTTTCCCCAGGATGATGTTTAGGGGTAGTTCTAGAAGGGCGTTTCCTTGCTGAAGTGACTTGCTGACGCTCTCTCTCCCATCCCTTTCAGCTGGCGTACTGTGTTGTGCAGTTTTTGGAGAAGGACAGCACCCTCACTGAACCAGTAAGTGCTCTCCCTGGGCCCTGATTGTTGGCTGTGCTGCTCCCTGAGCAACTGCCACGCGTTTGTCGTCTTCAGCAGCGATGCTGATGGAGGCTGATCTCACTCCTGGCTTGGAGGTTTGAGTGTGGTAGTTTGGCTGCAAGTTCCTTTACTGCAATGATGGTTCTAAGTAACAAGCTTGCCACCTTGTCTCATACCTATCGCCAATCCTTGGAACATGGCACCTGAGTAGCTGTGACCACCAGCCTGGGCCCAGCAGACCTCCACGTGGGACAGCACATGTCGGGACTCAGTCACAGGCATTGCAACGAGAGTATAAGTCACTTGTACTCGAGAGGGTTCTTTTTGTTCTAAGTTATGTTACTGTTTTACAATCCCTGAGTAGTAAATGAAGGCTAGGCTGCTGACTTTTGGTGTGGATTTCTGATTGGTATTTTATCTTTATTAATTTTTTTAAATTTAATTTTATTGTATTCTTTTGGTTTTTCAAGACAGGGTTTCACTGTGATATGTAGCCCTGGCTGTCCTAGAACTTGCTTTGTAGACCAGGCCGATCTTGGACTCAGAGATCTGCCTGCCTCTGCCTCCTGAGTGCTGAGATTAAAGGAGTGCACTACTACCACTCAGCTATCTTTATTAATTTTTTTAAATTTAGTTCCTAGAACCTCCACTAAAAATCAGTCAGTTAAAAATATAGCCAAGGTTAACAAAATCTATCTTGTAAGATGTCAGCCAAAATAAGCATTTGAATTCACTGTTTAAAAATAACCTAAGATACATTCATAGCCCTGCAGTTCATCCATTTAAGGTATACTGTTCAAGCCAGACATGGTGGCTCAGTAGGCTGAGGTAGGTAGATTACCATGAGTTTGGGGTCAGCCTCAGCTGTCTAGCAAGACCCTATTTCAGAGAAGGGAAAGAGGAGCTGAGAGAGCTCAGCAGTTAAGAGTACTTGTTGCTCTTTCAGAAGTTCCCAGCACCCAGATGGTGGCTCACAACTGCCTGTAACTCCATCTGCAGGGAGTCAGACACCCTCTTCCCTGCCTCTGCAGGCATTCACATGCAGGAGCACACAAGTATCTTCACCCAACACACACACACACACACACACACACACACACATAATAATAATAATTTACTTTTAAAAGAAAAGGAATTCTACCTGCTCTCACTGCCCCTTTTATAGTAAGAAATCAAAGACCTAGAAAAGGTACACTGTTTTCTCTCATGATTTTTCCTTTTGTGTGTTTCTAATACTCTGTGATAACTAAAGAATACACCAAGTGTTAATCCACATTTGCCACAGGCTTCTCCCACCCAAAGCACCTCTCCCTTCTGGACTCTGTCCCAGCCTGACTCCAGGCTTATTTAGCCCAGATGGACTGTGTCCTCGTCCGTCTGAGCAGAACATGCTCTCAGGTGACAGTTGTAAAGTTTCCATCCCACTGATGCAGTGTAGTGACAGATTGGCAGCTCTGTGAGGGGTGAGCCTAACTTCAGGAGGTGAGAGGCAGCAAGGGTGCTGTCTCTCATAAACATCAGCTGCCAGAGAGGCAGGACCCTGCACAGACAAGCCACAAGTCCCACACACTCGGTGTGCTGGCTCCATCCCAAGCTGCTGTTTGATAGTTCCTGTTGAAAGGTGATGATGATATGACATTGCTGTCCAGCTACAGAAAGAAGAGCTCGTTTTCAGTATATGTAAAGCATTCCACTGCTAAATTTCTTCCTTTGAAATTCACATTTTCTGAACATGTAAAGTCCATTGTGTCTGACTTAGCAGTGAACACTTGTTAAGATGCAGGTGTGAACTGGAAAGGAGTATGTACACTCAGCACACACAGACCTACCATGCCGCCCCAGGATTGCCGTGTGGAACTGCTTTAAATACAAGTCATGTCAGTTACTGCAGTCAAACTCCTGACAAGAAATGACTTATGGGAAGACTGAGTCTGACTCATGGTTTGAGAGCACAGCAGAGCTGGTGGCTGCCGGAGCATGTAGCTTAGACCCTTGATCCCGTCAGGAGGCAGAAAACGGGGAAGGCCAGAACCCAGCTGCCTTCCTCCTCTCTCAGCTGTTACTCAGTCTAGGACTCAAGACCCTGGAGTGGTGCTACCAACATACAGGCAAGTCTTCCCTCCAGTTAGTCTTCTGGAAAAGCCCAAAGGGACAAACCCTCAGGTGTCTCATTAATGCCTTAGGTGTTCTGTTTCTTAATCCAGTCAAGCTGACAGTGGAAATTGCCTATCACAATGTTCCACTTCAAAGACTGCAGTCTATAAAGGGCATCTGCTGACCCTGTAATTGATATTTTTCGTGTACTCCAAAGTGTCCTGGGCACATTAGACGTATTTTCTATTTACTTTGTTGCCAGGATAGAGGCTCATGGGAGATTTTACACAACTGTGTCTGCTTTCACCTGCCTGTCTCCTGCTAATGGAATGTCCCATGTGTCTTGGCAGCCACTACTTGGGAGCCTGCTCTTTTACCAGGACAGACTCCCCAGGACTCAAAGCAGGGCCCCGGGCATGCTTCCCCACCCCCGCGAAGGGACTAGACCGTGAACCGCAGCCTCAAGTTGCTGTTGTCTAGCCTTAGCATGCCAGAAGACTGGGTGTTGTTCACAGGAGTGAGACCCCAAAGATCAGGAAAAGTCCAGTGTGAGTCAGAAGTTGTGGCTTTTCCAGCAAATCAGTCCAAATTGGTGGTGCTGTGCAGCTCCTACGTAACCTTCAAAACCACTGACAAGCCAGGTGGTGGTGGCACACACCTTTGATCCCAGCACTCAGGAGGCGGAGGCAGTCGGATCTCTGAGTTCCAGGACAGCCAGGGCTACCAGAGAAATCCTGTCTCAGAAAACCAATAAGTAAATACATACACAAACACACACACACACACACACACACACACACACACACACACACACACACAGTTTAAAAAGTACAGTTTCAGCAGGATGAACTATTTCTCTTATCTGAAAGAATTCCTCTTTTTGGTCATCAAGGCAGCTCAGTGGATAAAGTGTGTGATGCTAAGACTGACGACATGGGTTCAGTTCCTGGGGCCCGTATGATGGGAGGAGAGATGCGGTTCCTGCAGGCTTTCTTCTGACAGCCACACATGAAATCAGTGTGATAAAAAGGAATTCTCTTTTATAAATGAAACCACACAGTGGATTTCATGAAGTGCATTGTTTAGACTGGGGTGCTAAAGGGGAGCACTGATACCGTCAAATCCGGGCCACAACACCCTGACTCCCAAGTAAGCACCCCCTGTTGTTAGCATCCATGTTTGAAGTCACTAGGAGAAGGGATGTTCTCTGCACAGCCTTGGTTTTGTAAGTTGTGTTGAGATTTCTTGAATCCTCAGCCAATAGGAAACTCAAACTAGATCCCAGGACGAGGGTTTCCTTTCCCATGTCTCTTTAGTTTTCATCTTTCATCCTGCCTCACAGAAAAGGCCTTACAGCTGCTTCAGAGGGACAAGTTATACCTGTTCAGTTGCATGTGCAGGGGTGTGTGTGTGCACAGTGTGTGTGCACATGTGTCCTTATGACAGTGTACCTGCTGGTACTCATTGTACTTTTTAGAACTAAGATATCAAAACTCTAAAACTAGTTATTCTTCCTTGACTCAAACCAGTTTCTGCTGGTATAATCTGGTAAGATATCTTGAAAGTATATATAGAAGGAGATTTTTTTCTTTTTTTTAAAGTTGCACAGCAGACACTCTCTATAGCTGTCTGACCTAGGTGGAAGGAGTAGTATGCAGTAGCCAGACTAGGAAACACTGTGACCTCATAGCATTGGGATCCCAATCAGGGCCATGGCTGCCATGTGCTGCCTCCTGACCAGGCACTCTCCCATCACTCATTCTCAAGATCCGGGGTCACACAGAGCAGCATTGTGAACCCAGCTCAGGTCCAGCACCCACAGTGAACACAAGCTTACATGTGCCTCACTGACAACACCCTTCGGATATATTTTAACAAAGTTGGAGATTGTGTGTGTGTGTGTGTATGTGTACATACACACACATAGTTAACTTGAGAAGTGGATTATGCATACATGTGAATGTTGTTAACAGTGTCAGAACTAGCTGTTTCCATACTAGAACACAGCTGTATTGTCTCCACTGGTAGAGGGAATGGGCCGCATTAAGCTGATAGTAAAGTGTGTCAAACTAGACTGTTAATGAGAGGAAAGCACGCTAGTGCTGATTCTCAGCATCGTCTCTTGTGGTGCTTTGCAGTGGGGACATCTAAGGAGGCACAGACATCTTCCTCTGAGGTATTGGCATCTCATGGCATCACTTGGTTTGCTGTTGTTGTTTTATAGGTGGTAATGGCACTTCTCAAATACTGGCCAAAGACTCACAGTCCAAAAGAAGTAATGTTCTTAAATGAATTAGAAGAGATTTTAGATGTAATTGAACCATCAGAATTTGTGAAGATCATGGAGCCTCTCTTTCGACAGTTAGCCAAATGTGTCTCCAGCCCTCACTTCCAGGTATGCAGGTTTGGGCGACGGGTCAGGTGCTCCTGTTGAAATGACGTTCTCAGTGTGAAGCTGCTTGTACTCTGGCTCTGCTGTGATCTAAGGGTGAAATTCAATGTTTTGCCTGACATGTACTTCAAAATTAGATGCTTACATTTTAGCCAGGCAGGGAGACTCATTCCTGTGATACCAATACTTGGGAAGCTTAGGCAGGAGAATTGCTACAAGTTGAGATCAGCCTGGGCTATAAAGAGACCCTGTACCCAAAAATAAAATATAACTTTAGTTCTGTGTAGTTTCAGTTCCAGCTCCTGTTCTCCTCACTGAAACCATGGTTCTCAGGAAACATGATGGCAGCATTGTCTCTGTAATTCAGCTCTGAGTTCAGGTGTGATGTGCTGCCAGGTTCATAGGGCCCTATTTATTATAATTGAGTTGCCAAAACCAGTAAATAACTCAGCACTAAAAACCTTTAACTCTGGAAGTCTCCCTCATAAGTGCTTCCTTTCTGACACATAACTTTATATCTCCTTATGTCTTTTAAAAATGAGTGTTCTGGGTTTTCTTACTACCACAATCCTGTCTGGGATGCTAGTGTCTGTCACTCACTCTCTACTCTTGAGTTCTCCCAGCTGCCTTGGCTGTCCTCCCCTTCTAGCTGATGTGTATGGTGTGTTCATTACAAGCGTGGTAAAGATGTAAAGATCAGCAGAACCTTGGCTCTCAGGAAGCTATGACTGCTTCGCCACCGTGCAGCTGAGCACCCAGCACCACGTGAAGGGACTCGCAGTCCGAGAGACTCCAGGGGTTCTTGATTTTCTCCACATTGAGGACCTTCCACGCAGAGCCTTTCCCGAGTTAGGAAGGAGTCACTGGGACCAGCAAAACCAGACAAGAAAGCCTGATGCCTCTGCTCAGGGAACATGGCAGCCACCAACCACGGTGTGGAAGGGCCAGGTTTGCTTCTGCTGAAAAGGAACCTCTAGTCCAGGGTTTCCTGTTGCACACAGCTAAGCTGTTGTTACTTTAGACATCCACAGACATTTTACATTAGAACTAGAACAGGAGAATTCTGTTTCTGAAGCTTAAGGAGTGCAGTTTTCACAGAGGAGCACCGGTGATGAAACTGTCTGGATCTCCCCATCCCCGCCTCAGGACACCAGCCGGGGTACAGGTGTCAGAACCCCAGAAGACACGGAGAGACACCAGGAGTGTTTGGGAACCTGAACCTGCCCAGAGACAGAAAAATGCCTAGCCATGTGGAAACCTAGTTTATAAGAGGTGTTGGAGGCAGCGGGTGTGTGTTTAATTGGAATATCTCTACATAGGGAAGTAATCCTTCTCCCAGAAACCACTGACCATTTTGCTAAACTGGTAGACCCAGATCAGCACCAAGTACATTCTAGAATCTTCCAGAAACATGTGGCTAGCTCTTTCTTAATATTTAGATGTTTTTTCTATGCAATTTTTCACACACAGACACACACACACCCGGCCATCTTGGTAGCTTCTCTTGGTGGAGGTTGTCCTGCACTTAAAGCAGGGAGATGGTGGCCGTAAAGGAGACATCTTTGGAGTCAGTCAGCTCTAGACTCCACGTTGTTAGGAAAGATAGAAAGGGGCCAGCAAAATGGCTCAGCAGATAAAGGTGCCTGCTGCCAAGTCTCACAGTCTTGAGTTGGATACCTGGGATCTACATGGTGAAAAGAGAGAACCAACTCCCCAAAGTTGTCCTCTGACCTCCACACACATACTGTGGTATACACATGCCTCCACCCCTACCACACACACAGTACACATTCACACAAAATAAATAAATTACATACTTCTTAAAAAGGTAAGTCAAAAGGACATGTGGGTACGTTGGTACAAGCAGACTCTGAAGATGAGCAGACAGGACAAAGTGAAGTTGTACATCCCCATCAAGGGCCAGCATTGAGGAAATCTGAAATGGAACACTGTGCCTCATTGGTACAGTGGCGGTACTGTTGAACTGGGAAGAACACGTGAAAGGACTGAGTGTGCATGGCTGTCACTGAGCCAGGAGAGTGACATTGTTGGAAGCATGCCAGAGAGAAGTAAACTGAAAGTTCTCTGTAATCAAACTGCCAGAAGTCATTTAAAACAACTAAGTTAGCCTCTATCCTCCAGACACATCATAGTACATGCTTACATGTGTACACACATACAGTAAATCAAAATACAGAACCAGCAAGATGGCTCAGCAGGTAAAGGTGCTTGCTACCAACCTGACAACAAGATTGATCCCTAGAACCCACATCATGAAAGGAGAGAACCAACCCCTCCATACTATTTTAAAGGCTATAGGTATGCCATACCACAGACATAGACACGCATAATAGATAAGTGTAGTTTTGTAAAAGAAAAATAATAATACAGGTAAGGTATTGGTCGGGCATGACGGCACACCCCTATAATCCCCACACTTAGGGGATTGAGGTGGGAAGATTATAAACTTGAGGTTGGCCTGACCTACATAGTTTGTTTGTTTTTTTAAACAAAAAATGAAAACATAGAAGGTCTTGAACTCTTAAACAAGAATTATCTGCCATTCACAGGGTTGTACACCTTTATTCCCAGCATGTGGAAGATTCAGGCAAGAGACAGCATAGCAATAGTGAGACATCCCCAAACTGTGTGCATGTATGTGTGTGCACGTGTGTTTTACATTTATTTATTTTATGGGCATGGATCAAGACAAGTGTGTACCACAAGGTGTATGTGGAAGAGTTGATTGTCTTCTACCATGTGGGTTCCAGACATCAAACTGAGGTCATTAAGCATGGTCAGAAGTACCTTTACCCCAGCCATCATACTACTCCACCCCTTTTTCGTGTTCTGTATTTCTATATGTGCCTTTTCTTACCCATTTGCAAAGCTCACCTCTCCTCACTCCTGAGGGACTGGTCCTGGCTCCTGAGCCCTCCACACCTACCTCCTCCTACCCCACCTACTCACTCAAGGCTTCTGGTGGCAGAACTCTGGCCCCACTATGCTCTGAGGTGAGCATGGCCACCGCACTGCACACTGGCTGTACTTAGGGAGCACTTACAGCTCTTCTCAGAGGAATGTGAACTCTGGCCCCACTCTGCTCTGAGGTGAGCATGGCCACCGCACTGCACACTGGCTGTGCTTGGGGAGCACTTACAGCTCTGCCTAGAGGAATGTGTGCTGGGATAGGACTGACCACGTGCCCTGATGGCTTTGTGAACTCCGGCTCTTCAGAGTCAGAGTATACATGTCAGCAGTCAGGGCAGAGGCATAGACAACTGCATATCTGGATGGAGGGATGTGAGTGCTTATCTTAGCTTTCTTGCTCTCTGCATTGGCAACTGGTAGTAACTAATACAACAGAGCCTACCTCCCAGCTCCCCAGTTCATCCAAAGAGAGGGCCAGCTCGCAGACCCTGCGGTATGGTCTGCAGCCTTGGCACCTCCTGTCCCTCTGGCTGACTACTCCCTTGCCTTCTTTGAGGATGTCTTACACAGGGTCTGCTTTATAGAGCCTCCCTGCCGGTGGACCATCATTTGTCATTTCCAGTAAATCAGTTATCATCTCCGTTCTCTACTCCCCAGCCGAATGTATGCTCTGCTTCAGCCTCTAGCCAAGTGGGTGGTACACACACTGTAGACCTAGCTAATATAGGATGAGTGGGAGTGAATGGCTGAGGAAGGACCTGGAGAAGTGCCCATTGCATAAACTTGAGGACCTGAGTTTGAATTATCTGGCCACACCTATTATACCGGCACTGGGGGACTAGAGATAGGAGGGTCCCTGCCAGCCAGCTCCAAGTTCAGGGAGAAACTGTGTCTCAAAAAGTAAAGTAGAGAGCAACTTGGAAAACACCCAGTGTCAGCCTCTGGCTTCCACATGTGTGTGTGCACATGTATACACACATACACTACAGATTCATGCACACACACACACACACACACACACTTGACTTAGTGTCGGCATCCAGCCTGGGGTCTCCTATGAGTGTTTATTGAGTAATTGAAAAAGTGAATGACAATGTTAACTTTTTGATAAATGAGTTATCTTTTGCCTCTTCATTGACTGTTCAACGTCACAATCTAGACTATTTAGAATTGATGAAAATAATTGTAATTGTCTGGTCCAATATAACTCTCTCTACTCACAAGTTTAACAGTAAGAATGTTTGCCTCCGATCTTTGTGCAGATCACCGACATTTCTGCACCCCTGTCTTTCAGGTGGCAGAGCGGGCACTATATTACTGGAACAATGAATACATTATGAGTTTAATCAGTGACAATGCAGCGAAGATTCTGCCCATCATGTTTCCATCCTTGTACCGCAACTCAAAGACCCACTGGAACAAGTAGGAATCGGCAGCCCATCCACTTCCTGGTCATTTTTAAATAGCCAGGCCTTGCTATCACTGCAGTTAGAGTTGAAGTCTAAACCTGCCATCAGCATTTAAAGTGAACACCAGTTTCTTTGTGACGTTTTAAGTTAAGCAGCAGTGTGAATTGTCTCTGTGACCCGTTGTTTTGCCTCCTTACCCCAGTGGCAAGCCAGTACAGAGGCCTGTTTGTCGGCCTCCGGATCCCTGCTGGTCCCAGCAGTAGCACTGTGTAGCCCTCTCCTGGAGCCTTGGGGGAGCTGGAAGGTCACTGCAAAGTTCATAGGACCAGTCCTGCCAGAGCATGGTGGACGCATCAATCCTTAGTTGCCCCTTCAAGTCCCACGACACATCAGGAGCACGTGGGTTAAACTCCAGGGCTGCCCTCTTGTGCACATTACCTGAGGATGAAAAGAGAAGTGGGTGGCTCATGTGGCTGAGGAGTGAGGAGTGTTCCGTCCCCTCCCTTTCATTTTACTTCATGAAAGCTCCCTGATGCCTTGCAAGGAACTCCATATGGGGGGGGGGGGGGGGACAATATGTGTTGGATGCTGAGCTCAATACTCAGCATTAGCCAGATGTGGACACCAGAGCTCTCCTTTGCTCTGTGGGGCATCATAAATACAGTCTTTCTGTTACTGCCATCTGAATAATTTACCTGTAATTCTTTTTCCTATTCGGGCTCCAGGCAAAGTGACTTTGGCTGCTGTTAGTTACCAGGAAGGTGAACTTCCTGGCCTGGCAGGTGCCTGCAAGCCCTGACTGGGGAAGCAGACTGAATTAGGACTAGCAGCTTGTATTAAAACCTAGTGAGCTTGTTGCAGGTAGGATCTCAGAAATAAGGGAGACTTGGAGGTTTAGAGGGGAAGGAGAAGTGGCAGGAGGTAGGAGAAGGATGAGAAGAGTCCAGCGTCGGCATTTCACTGTGGCATTCCCTCTGCAGGACCATACATGGCTTGATATACAATGCCCTGAAACTCTTCATGGAGATGAACCAAAAACTCTTCGATGACTGTACCCAGCAGTTCAAAGCAGAGAAACTGAAGTAAGTGGTCCTTGCACAGGTTCCAGGGTGGGTTTTTATTGTTTTCCATATCCCTTAATATTCCACCACCATTGTTAGTCTTCATTTTGAACTTTTGTTTAGGAAGCAAGTTGAAGGTTGATGTTGGCCTATTACCAAAGAGCGTGTGTCTAACACAGGGTCCTCGCCCTTCTGCCAGCTGGGTCACCTTTGCCTTTTTCAGAGTGCTGCTTCTGGGCACGTGGGACTCAAGAGGCTGCATCTTCGCAGAGACTACCTAGATGTTGACTGAGGTGCTCTGTCTCTAGGCTAGGCACATAGTCATGTGATTAGCAGTGACTAGCAGGATGACCCAGTGGTACAGGCACTTGCTCCACACGTCTGATAACCTGAGCTCAGAACCCTTGTGAAAACAGAAGGAAAACATGGACTCAGAGAGTTGGCCTCTGAACCCCACACCCATGCCATGCTATGTACCTATGTAATAATAATGCACCTTATTTATCTACTTAAAGAAGTCACTTTTCAGCCAGGCAGAGAACACGAGTCCATCACCTCAACATTCTGGAGGCTGAGGCAGTAGGAGTACTGTGAGTTCAAGGCCAGCCTTGGCTATGTAGTGAGACCTTGTCTTCTTGAAGAAAAAGAAAATCACTGTTCCTAACCCAGTGTGAAGTGCTGGCAGATTTTTAGTCTTTGCTTGCCACTTAAAAGTGACTAAGGTAGATAAACTACAGGGTGTCTGTCCAGCCAACCAACATTTCTTTGTTCTTTAGATAATATGTGAGGTTTGGCTGCATGTCTGGCTCTGTTTTGGTTTCTGATAATACAGCAGTGAATACAACAACATTCCATGTCCTTGCCATAACAGGGTAGGTGGAGTAAAGCAGAGCACACTTTGAATAAAATACAGAATGTGTGTCGGGGAAGAATGGTGTGGCAGGGCCACAGAGAGCTGTGCCAGACCAGGTCTCAGCCCTCGAGGGCGGAGTGCGTGTGGGGCTAAGTTAGTACGCTGAGTGTCTAAGAATGAGCTCTCTGCTGTCGCCTCCTCCACTCCTCTAATGATGGAATCAGAAGCAGTCCTGGTCTCCTTGGAATACTGTCACCTCCAGGGTGCTGGCTCTGGCTTCCTTGACTCCTCTGCAGACTCGCCCGCCAGTGGGTATGAAAGCAGCCAGCCAGGCTAGGAACATTGGACCTACTTGCAGGAGATGGGGAGTATTTTAAATTCTTGTTAAATATTTAGCTTTTTTACTTTTTAAAATCTCTAGTCTAACTCTTGGCCAGTTTTTAGGTTTGTTTTTCACATTGCATGTGTGGAGAGCCACAGTATGAGACATGGAATAAGACCAGAAAGTACCTGGAAAACAAGGTTGTGTTGCTGACATCTCCAGGCGGTCGCCCCCATCCTGCCTGAATGAGAGTCTGCTCTAATAAATGGCGTTTTACTGTTTTTCAGAGAGAAGCTGAAGATGAAAGAGAGAGAAGAAGCATGGGTTAAAATAGAAAATCTAGCCAAAGCGAATCCCCAGGTACTAAAGCAGAGAGTGACGCGGGAGTGTTGAGGCATTGCGTGAATGTTGGATGAAATAGGACCTGGCTCCACCCCAGGAGGGGGCCGTTGTCACTAACACTGTATGTGCAAATGTCCACAATAAACACTTTCCAACTTTGTAACCTTCCTCTTGTAGAAGTACTTATTTGCCACACATCATTTTTACCACAAAATTGACTTTTTCCTCTTCTTTTTAAAAGCTATGATGTGGTAAAAAGAAAGCCAGGATGTAACCTCTTAAGACTGTAATGTTCTTTCTTGCTCAGATGTCATAAATGCTGTCACTGGAACCATATTTCTCTTTTTATTTTCATATTTGAAACAGATGAAGTATGAAGTAGATGAAGTATGCTGATAAACTAACTGACTTCTGCCCTGCTCATGCTAACCTTCCCTCTACCCTAGCTGATGCCCGTATGCTCTCCCAAGGTGATGCGACATACAAACGGTCATGTCTGCCAGAGCTGTTGGCAGCGCAGCAGCCTCCATCCACTGTTAGCTCTTAGGCTGCCAACCCTGGGACAGCTTTGTGTTGTGTCTGCTGGACTGAATGAGGAGTGTTATCGGGGGTTCTCCTTGCTCTGTGTGTGTCTGATTCTATCAGCCACTTGATAAAATATCTGACCTTTTCCACACTAAGACCTCTCAGGCTTCTCTTGGCTTTCCAGGGAAGAAAATGTTTTACTTAACCGTGTATTTCTTTTTGGTGAGAAGTGTGTATAAATTATTATATAAGTTGGATGTGGGTTTTTTAATCTTTGTCATTTAATAAAAACGATACATGAAGATAACGGTGTGTAGTTTCCTATAAAGCAGCATACTGGCCTGCATCTCTTTGATGAAAAGATACTTAATGATAGTCTGTTACAGATCTATGGTTCCACCTAGAACAAATAGCCTGAATTTCCCAGCAGCACTTTCTTCTAAGGCCTGTAGTTTCATTATAGAGATGTGCATTTATGGATAGAGTTTATGTTGAAAATGAGGTTGAAGTACTGAGAGTTGTTTTAAACATGGGGAAAGCATACATGGGCAGACTTAGGTGGCTCAACCTTGCTGACATTGCCCTGCGAGTCCTGCTTTGTTTGGAAGGCTTTATTTAGCTAGGAGTGAAGAGCCTTAGAAAGTGTGCTTTGTCTAAAATATGGAAATAATAATGTGTTGAAAAAACTGCACAGAACTTGTGCTTACAAACTAAGAGCTGGTTGTTGTATCAGCATGGGGCCTGGAGTCACCATTGCCTAGCAGCAGAGGTTCCTGGTTTATTCCTTTTGATTGCTCTTTAAACTGTCTGTGGTGATATCGTACCTGTGGTGGGTTTGGCATTGGAGCTTTGGTGACCTCCCTTCCCACTGTCCTCACCCCCATCTCTGTGTGGAAACATCTGTCTGTGACAGTCATCAAGAGTCTTGTCCACATACCCCAGCCCCATGACACAATGTCTCTAAAGTAGAAAATACTTCATGTGTTAAGACCTCAGAGCTGAAAGTATGGCCTTAGAACTCATTCTCTTGAGAGAAAACTCAGCACTAACTAATTTCTGGTTAGTACTTGTCATTACAGAACTCAGGTTGGTAGTGGATATATGGGTTTTTAAGCCATTTTCATATCAGCCTTGGTGAGAGTGAACATCAGCTTCACTATCCAAAGGAAGGTTACCAATAATTCATGTGTGTTCAGTGGCATCTGGGGAGACATCTTCCCCAAGCAAACCCTCATTTTTACAGGCCAAGCAAGTGTCTCATCTGCTCATAGATGCTAGTGGAAGAGGGATCCAGAAGCTGTGGCTTAAAAGACATGTTCTAGCAGCTGTGGCCGCTTCCCTGGGTTTTCCATGCCATATTCTTTGTGTGGAATTCTAAAACACTGGTCATTTCCAACACCAGTGTGTTTCTCCCAACCCACCAAATAGACTCTAGGGCATCTTATTACTCACCCCCCACCCCCACCTGGGATGTTGTGTGAGTGCAGCTGGGCTGTGGCAGGGGATCATGCCCCAGGTCCTCTGCCTTCTGTGGCGGCCTGTGCATCCTTGTCCTCTGAGCTGCTGCCTCTTGATGTCCTATGCTCTTTGGGGGAAGTCTTCCTGTGCCTACTAAGAGTGAGCTTTGTCTGCTGTGAACCAGCACAACCCATGAGCACAGGATCCTTTCCACTCCTTGTGCAACTTGTGTGGAAAACATCGGGTTTATCCTGGAGTATTAAGATGATGAAGCCTCTGCTTTAGATCAGCCCCCAGGACTATCTCACAGTAGACTTCCATTACTTTCTGTTCCTCCCCATCTGACTTTGAGCACCTAGAGGACAAGGTGCCACGTATCCTGAATCAAATTATGGAAATTTCCAGTGATTAAAAACGTCAGGGCCAAACACAGCCTGGCATCTAGAAGCGTGGGGTGCACAAGGGGCCAGTGCAGCCAGACCATAGCACACAACTGAGGACTGCTCCAGACTGCAGAAGAAAGTGTGGCTCGTGTCTATAGGGAGGTTCAGAAAGAAATGGCACTGGGATGGGATGTGGTCTCTCCCAGGGGGAATCCTGACCCTACAGTTGTCACACAGTCTGCATTTGAGGCAAGGGCCCAAGACCCAGGCAAGTCAGAAAATATTAGAGAAGCTCAGGGCTGGCCCTGAGGGAGCTGTGATAATACTAGAGAGAGAACAGAAGCCATCTGCCTTTATCCCTCCAAATTTATATAAGGAGCACAGTGGCCCAGGTGCACTTGCAGTTTAGGAAGCTCTTCTGTTCTGGCAGGATGTTGTGCTGGAAGAGCTCGGCCCGCAGGGGACTGACTCTTGGAGGGACGTGTGGAAAGGAGGCTGCTGAGCAGAGCAGGTAGCACGAAGGGCAGGCGAGCCCAAGGGTTGTAGGAAGAAACTGAGTGCCAGGTGTGGTTACAGCAAGTACACGGCCTGGAGGCTAAAGCGAACACATGGTTAGTGCCCAGGAGGCGGCTTGGTAGAGAAAGATCAGGAGCCAGACTGGCCTGAGCAGAGCTGCCAGCCAAAGGGGTGGCGGAAGCCAGGTGTGTGGGTGGCCATAAGCCCGGGCACAGAGCCCAGTGTCCCCTTCAGGCTTGAGGCTTCTTGATAGCACATATATTGCAAGGGAAGGACTGAGCATAACCCCCAACCTGCAGCAGACACTGACTCTGTCCCCGCCACCCTGACCTGACCACAGGGAGAGCGAGTGCCAACAACTAGCAAGCCAAGCCTTGACTACATCCCTCTGCTCACAGACCCTTAAGTCACTGGGGCCAGGGTAGAAGCAGGTAGGGGAGGGCTATCTACCATCACAACCTGCCTGATGCACCTAGAGCACAAGGGAGTGGAGAGGTGGGGAAGCTGAGCACAGGGCCCCAAGGCACAGCGGGCCAGACTCCAGGGGCACAGGGTGCCGGGTTAGAGGGACCAGCCATAATCCAGGCTGCATTAGTTTTGGCGGCAAGCAGGATATCGGAATGTGTTGAAAGATTTAAGATCTTAAGAAAATACTGAGGATGTGGAATGAAAGAGGATTGGGGGCAGCGGCCTCAGGGTGGGTGTGAAGAAGTGAAGGGAAGAGAGCTGGGGGATGAAGGGGCTCGACAAGCTATGTACAGAGAACAGGGTGAGAAGTGACCATTTGCTGTGGGCATCCCCCCTTCAGTGTGTTAGCTCCAGAGATGCAGGAGGGCTGCAGGCTAACTGGATGGAGATGAACTCAGGGAAGATGTAGAGGGGATCTTGAGGTCAACAGAGGGTTAATCCCATAGCCTAGCCTACAGAAAGGTGAGCTCCTTTCCAGTATCCGACAGGCAGCAGCCCACAGGCTTCATCAGTGGGCACGTAGGCAAGTTTGTCTCCCACCATGTGGCTTCTTGTGGGAGAGGGCTACAGGGAAGGGCAGTGGGCCAGCGTCCCCTGCAGTCTGAGGGCCCTAAGTGCAGACCCAGCACCTAACAGAGAGTGACTCCATACTTTGCATTGCAGTATGCAGTGTATAGTCAAGCCAGCGTCATGAGCATTCCGGTGGCAATGGAGACAGATGGGCCTCAGTTTGAAGATGTGCAGATGCTGAGAAAGACAGTGAGCGACGAGACTCGTCAGGTAAAAGTGCATTGAGCTCAGCAGGGCAGCGCCCGCTACAGATGGGCTTGACCGGCCCGTCACGTTCCGCTAAGCTAATGCTGTAAAGGGAAATGCAGTCACTTGTTCAGAAACATCTGGAGATCTGAGTGATCAGATCGCTAGAAAAGTTTTTAACAATTAAGTGTATGCCTGCAATTTGTTGCTTCATTTACCTTAGCAACAGAAACCCAACTCCTAACTATGTGTTCTCTGTTAGCTTGAGCAAAATCAGAAGCTTTGCAGTAGCATCTTGCCATTCACTTCCCCTATGCAGCCCAGAGCACTGCCTTTAGTTCCTCATAGCAGGTGTTACACCCCTCGCCTCCCAGAACACCAAGATGAGGAAGCTTAGCCTCTTCCAGGACCCAGAGCTCCTGTGGCAGGCCAGGGCTTGGCCAACAGCACTTCCAGTAACTCCACAACTCCACATAACTGTTTAGAACAGTTCTGATCTAGTTCTTTTTGCCAAATTGAGAACGTATACAGAAAGGTTTCTGTATATACTGAGCTCCTCTGAGGGTCCTGAGAGTCTCATTCCTCTGGGCATGCTCCCTGTTCCGGGCAAGTGTAAACAATGCCCAGATTGGACCTGGAGGTGTTAGTTATTCTCCCTTGTCAATTTTAGCCCCCTTTGACCAATGACAGGATCCCTATACGTTAGCACTCAGATTCTAGAGTGTAGAAGGGAACACCTGGTTGCTGCTTACTGCTCGTGATGTCCATTGGAGCTCAGTTAAATAAACAGAAGGATTCGCTAATCTCTTTTGTTTGGTTCCAGTAAATCCTCACCCGATAAGATAGGATGAGGCATTACTAAGAGTGGGCAGTCTAGCCAGCTGAGCCTCCATCAGCCCCAGCCACACGTGTCTGCAGAACACCAGACATGGAACCTTCTGAACTGGGCTGTGGTCCCAGGGTAGCACACAGAAGCACTTCAAGACCTGGCATGAAGAGAGGGTGCGGCAGTATCTCTTCATAATTACTGGTGACGGTGCCCTGAAAGGCTGTGGCTTGTGTGTAAATACCATAAGCAGAGATGCAGAGGTGCATGTGGCCATTTCTTTTCACCGTTGCCACATGGTTGCCTGATTTGGAGTCCCAGGCTCCCTGTCACAGTGCTGAGCAAGGAGGGCTCAGCCCCAGCACTTGTCACGGGAATTCATGTTCATCCTCAGCCCCTTGATTTAAATTAAAGTTTGTTTAAATGGATGAATGAATAGTTCTTTCTACTCAACAAAACATGAAAATACTGAAAATGCAATGGAAAAACTCAGTGACCACTTACTGAATGTCAGGAATTAGTTGAATTCTACACTTTCACATAATGGTTATTCTTAGCAATGAATAGATCTTACTGAGAATTCAACTGGGCATAGTTACTCAGGCCAGAATCCCAGCACTGGAGAAGCCAAGGCAGGGGAATTGTGAGTTCAACGCCAGTCTGGGGCACATAGTGAGACTCATCTCTTGGAAAAAAGGAAGGAAGAGAATGAGGGGGCGTGGAAAGAGGGAGGAAGAGAAAAGAAAGAAACCCCGTGTGTTTTCTGTGTTCTACCTGCAGGCACTAGTTTTCCTCTGTGATTTCTTTGTAACTTTGAAAGGAATTAAGGTCACCTTTTCATTTCCACTTTGATTTTGCAGCCCCAAATTTGCCAATGGCAGTCCAGCTGAGTGCTTGTCTGAGATCCCCATATTCCTCAGAACATCATCCCGGGGAAGCCCGTCTGGGAATTGGTGACTCTTACCCATATACTTAGGCCATATAAAGTTTAGAGAAAGTTGACTTGTGAGCCTTTCCTGCACACTTGAAGGTTCAAAGGAATGTTCCTTCTGGTACATCCTTCACCGTTGGTCACGATTCACTATAACTTACACCCTATGCCATACAAGAGCAGCAACTGGATTGAGAACACACCAAATTAATCTCAAACTTCAAGCAAAAATGCCTTGAAAAGTGGGCTCTGGCATTGTTAGTTCAGGGGCTGCAGAGCCTCCACGCCATTGTTCAGCATGGCGACAGGTCCCCTTTTGGTAAAAACAGCTGGGCATTCTGAGCATGAAAAACTCCCATGGCACATTTGCTGTTTCTGTGGCTCTTGAAATTATGTCATCTAGTTGAGCCTTCTGTGTGGTTGACATTCTTACAAAGTTGGTCCTCCACCTTATCTTTTGAGTTCTGTGGCTCGTGCTCCTGAGTCAGAAGATGCCGGGCATGGGGATGTAGTTCTCCCCAAATGAATTCCTCCACTAGAATCCCAGCAGGGTTTTCACCTTAAGGAACTGACAGGTGGAGATCTAGCTGTGTGGGCAGAGCGCTTGCCTAGTATGCACAAAAGCCTGGGTCGTTCCCAGCACAGCACAGACCCTGCATGGTGGTACACTCCTGTAACCTCAGCACTTGGGAAGAGAAGACCGAAAAATCAAAAGTTCAAAGTCATCCCTGGATATATAGCAGGTTCAGAGGTCAGCCCAGACTCAAAAACCAACCACTTCTGAAATTCCTATGGTGCAGAGACAGAGCAGGGGGATCTCAAGCTTGAAGCTAGCTGGGCAACTTTGTAAAGAGCCTGCCTTTGAAAAGGAATGAGAAGGTAAAGCAAATTGCTGTGGAAATTTGGAGGACCTAGAATAGCAACCCTGAAAAAGACAACACTGTCCAGTCTCAGGATGTCTGTGGGTTAAACCCCTGAGCCAGGACACATAGATAGACAGTCTCGGTGTCTGGATGAAGGTTTTTCTGAGGTACAGCCTTGTAGGTAATATTGGAAATGATAAACTTTTTAGTTGTTTTTGTTTATGTTTTTCGACACAGGGTTTCTCTGTGTTGCCCTGGTTGTCCTGGAACTCGCTCTGTAGACCATGGTGGCCTCGAACTCACAGAGATCCACCTGCCTCTGCCTCCCGAGTGCTGGGATTAAAGACTTGTGCCACCACCACCTGGTGAAATGATGATCTCTTCTTCGTTTGAGAACAGTGGAATCATGCTCTTGAAATTCTTAGTCAGTTATGACAGCAAATGAATGTGCCAAGTACCAGATGTGGTCTCTCATGCCTGTAGTCCCAGAGCTCTGGAGGCCAAGGCATGATCAGCACATTTAAGGCTAGTCCAGGCTACATGGGAAGACCTTGGCTCAAAAACCAAATAAAACTATAGCTAAAAAAACTAAGGTCTGGGGCTCAATAATATGAACACTTTCTGTGGCCCTCAGTTTTATTTTCACTATTTTTCCAAAAAGATGCCATGTTTCTTTAAGTGGACTTGACTGTTGGGTCAGGACAGGGTGAGAAGTAAATAAGATGGTCCTGTGAAGACTAGGAACAAGAGACCACTGCTAAGAAAGGCATTTGGTTGGTGGGGGAGGTGGAGAAATTCAATTTTGTATTCACTTGTCAGAACCACTGTTTGGATTTCCTTTGTGAAACTTGTGGAACTCTATACAGAACAACCCCTGAAAAAGTGTGTAAGTTTCATATGAATAACATTAATATCAGAGACATTTAAAATGTTAACAATTTTCATTTTAACAGTTGGTCGGGAGAAAAGCAGTGTCAACCATGCAAGTCAGGAAGGTGTAGAGCCAGAAGGCAGGCAGTGCAGGTACTCCTTGGAAAATGCATAGCATATACTTAAGGCTTTGTGTCTACCAGAGCGTGATGAGTCACCATGGCGTACATGAAGTATTTTCCCTTCTTTCCATGACATCACAGCCTGTGATGGGCAAGACAGAGCTAAGGAACGTTGATTAGTTCTACCCCAAATTTAGTTCTAACGTTAGAACTCAGCGCCTTTCCAAGATAAAGGGGGGGCGTGTACCATTGTGTACCCAGCCCATGTTCTCTACAAGACCTCTAGCACTGGCCATTTGCACCTGCCAGAGTGCCCAGGCTCCTGTGTCTCACACAGAGCTGTCTCATGCCAACACTTCCTGCTTCCTCGTCCACCCACCCCTGCCCGCATGCTGCCAGCACGTCCTCTCCCCCAGATCTTACTCATTCTAGACCACCATCTGCACGATGTCTCACTCTTTCCTGCCTCCTGTTTCTCTCATTGTTCCTCTTGTGGTTTGTCAAATTCTTCTCTGCTTCATGCATCTGTCTGCATGCTAAGCAGAGGGGCCCCTTGTGTATGTCCAGAAGCTCCGGTCAGTTGAGTTTCCTCAGTTCACCTTCACTGGGTCCAGCTCCAACAGCTTGACTATGGTCTCTGTGTTAAGATGTTTCTTCTCTCTGACATGCCTGGGCCAGAGCTAATTACATATTTCATCTATTTTAAAATGTTGGTTTGCATCAGGATGGACATAAAATTCAGGGTAGAATTTTACCTCTGAATTTCTGATGGGTTAAAGATAAGGCACTCCTAACGTGCCAGCTGCGGTGGTGCACACCCAAAATCTCAGCACTGGAGAAGCTGAGGCAGGAGGATCATGGATTTGAAACCGGCCTGGGTTTTGTAGCAAAACTCAAATCAATAAATGCACTCTTATGAGCATGTGGACTGAGAACAGCCTGTATGTGGACTGGTGACAGACAGCCTGTATGGGGACTGGTGACAGACAGCCTGTATGTGGACTGGTGACAGACAGCCTGTATGGGGACTGGTGACAGACAGCCTGTATGGGGACTGGTGACAGACAGACAGCCTGTATGGGGACTGGTGACAGACAGGCAGCCTGTATGGGGACTGGTGACAGACAGGCAGCCTGTATGGGGACTGGTGACAGACAGGCAGCCTGTATGGGGACTGGTGACAGACAGCCTGTATGGGGACTGGTGACAGACAGACAGCCTGTATGGGGACTGGTGACAGACAGCCTGTATGGGGACTGGTGACAGACAGACAGCCTGTATGGGGACTGGTGACAGACAGGCAGCCTGTATGGGGACTGGTGACAGACAGCCTGTATGGGGACTGGTGACTGGTTTTTAGGCAGGCAAATTGAAAAACTTTGCTTCACCATGTTGAGTGGTGATATCAAGTGACAGCTCTAGAAATGATCGTGGTGTCAGACAAGACACTGGAACTTTTGCTGCTGCTGTTTTCCTAAGCAGACCCACAGAGAACCCTGCTGAGAAACACCAAACTCTTGGAGACGCAGGCTTCCGTCTGTGGCTTGGCAGGTGCTTGAGTTTCCGAAACACCAGAGCATAAGAGCATGTTTATCACCATGTGGAAGTCAGACATCAGCACACGGAGCAGCCGTTCATGCATGCTCCTTCTGTTGTCACATAATTGACTTTCAACAGTTGTTACTTTTTTTCTAGATTACACTGTAAAGGTTTCTTTAATGCTGCCTTTGTTTGGTTGGAGACACTGGATGGAACGGAAAGCAGTTAGGGTTGAGCAACTTAGGTCCAAAAGCAGCTGCTGGCTGCCTGCAGTCTTCTCACGGCACGTCGCCTTTGGACAGCTGCGTTGATGTTTTGTTATGTTCCAGAGTGCTGGTGCTGGCCTAGCAGCCTCCTTTAAAGCTAAGCGGATGCTCGGTGTAGACTCTCCTCGCTGGCCCCGTTCTTTGCAGATACAATTAGCTAAATCCCTGGGCATGCTGGCTCATGCTCATAACCCCAGCACTTGGGAAGCTAAGGCAGAAGGATTGCTATGAGGTCAAGACCAGCCTGGACTTCATAATATACTTAAGGCTAACCTGGGCTACATAATGAATCCTGTCTCAAAGCGTGTACATATGTGCACATGCACACACATAGTCTAAATCTTCCTGCTAAAGTGGGATTCCTAAACTTCAGAAAGAGAGTGGAAAAGAGAAGGAATTTTCTGATTTCCTAGACTCAATATTGGGAATGTAAATGACTTCTGGGTACAATTTCTCTTCTAGCTGCATGGCCCATTTAACACCTCTTACTGTAAAAAAAAAACTTCTAAAACTTTTTGTAGATATTTTAGCTCTCCTAGCTGGTTTCAATCTAGTTTTGTTTTCTGAAGTTTGTGTGTAGCAGACATGGTCATGAAGTGGCATTGGTGATGTTTTGTGAGAGAGCCTCCTCTCCTGAGGTACTCGGGAGAGGAGTAAGAACTGGAGACTCTGCAAACAGTAACACTCAGAGACTCAAAGCCAACACTGCCCACGAGGCTTCACACTAGTCCTCACATAGGTTTAGAATGTCTGGGGTGAATAGAAAATGGGCCCGTTCCTGTGGCCAGCTGAAGCCGTAGCACATCTGTGATCCTCTGACTTCTAACTCAGAAGTCAGCTCCCTTCTCAGTCAGCCTGGTGCGTAGCCAACTGCGTTGCATTTGTGATTCCAGGCACAGAAAGACCCGAAGAAGGACCGTCCCCTTGTGCGGCGCAAGTCCGAGCTGCCTCAGGACCCCCACACCGAGAAAGCCTTGGAGGCTCACTGCAGAGCCAGTGAGCTGCTCTCCCAGGATGGGCGCTAGCCTCTGGAGCAGCACGTCGAGCTGGGCCTGTCAGTTCTCTTCTGGATGCTATAGAAAAGACATACTGTTTGTGCCATACCAATCAGCTACACTCATAGTCAAAGCTCCCTCCGACCCCGTTCTGTGGGCAATAATGCACGTCCGCCTCAGCTCGAGATTAGGAGTTCAAACAATGGTGGCTTCTCTGGCCCTGCTGGCCAAGCCGGGGGTCGAGGACAGTGTTGTCACCACCCCAGCATAGCCCTGAGTAAGACTGTGTCCCCAAGTCAGAGCTGTAGGAAAGCACCCTGGTTGTCTTCTTGTTCTCCCAAATAGGTAGTTTTGTGGGAACGCCATGAGTTTTCAAATCAAAGGAACACTTTGAAGGTATCTCCTCCTTTTTAAGACTTTACAACCTTTGACATCGTTTCCACAATTTGCTGTGCCAGCAGCTAGTGTTTGTTGGTTAAACCTCACCGAAATGGCTCTTTGCTTTCACATTCTAGCCGCCTACTGGGAAACTGGCTGACATCCTCAGCACTGGGACCTTCTAAGGTGTTTTTTTCCTTTGATTAATGGCATGCACACCATGTCATGCTTCCCTTAAAGTCTACCGAAAGCCATATTTCATAGTCTGTGGTAGAAGCCAGGGTTCCACCTAAGCTCAGAGAAGAAAGCTCTGAGAAGTGCTTTCTCAGTCCACCTTGACTAGAATCACAATGTTGAAATTATGTGTTCATATTTTTCTTTGCAGAATCAGTTTTTCATCTACTTACACATTATCCTTCAACAAGGCTCTTGAATTGATAAAATTGTAGGATCTAAGAATTCCGCATTTGTAGAACGTTACAATAAATTAAGCTACTTGGCCTAATGCAAACTGCTGCTGCCTTTGGGCATACTGCAGGCCATGCTGTTAGGGTGCCCTCGGTGAGCCTTCTGTTGGAAAAAGCACACATTACCAAGCTCATAAGGAAAAGTGCAGTGTCTGCATATCCGCTCGTCTTCACATGCTGCTACAGGCTTCACAGACGTCTTGCATGGATTAAGCTTCTGTTTTAGGTGGAATAGCACGAGGAGAAAAATCCTTAAACTTAGCGCTTTGTCTGTTCTTTATTTCTCTCAGGGTGGCCAGTATTTTGACTTATTTGTCCTGCTTGAAAGCTACTTGAGATGTGTACCGCTGTTCTGAACAGTGACTAGTTTCTTTTGTCTCCAGCATATATATAACTTAGTGTTCAATGTCTTGATGCATAAGAGGTAAAGTGTGGCTTCTTTTAAAACCTGTTTTTTTAATTGTGGTCTCGGGTATCCGTGACCAAAAAAAATGGTGAAATCAGACACTGCTCTCATGCTGCCGCAGAGCCCACTTCCCACTTGTTCTTAGATCACTGCTAATGCTCACTCCACATAGCAGGGAAGACAGGCATCTGCAGGGAGGGGGAGCCAGCACAGTTCGAGACGGAAAGGTGGCCCCAGCTGAAGGTGGACAGGCTAGTCGCTTGGGTGAGAAGAACAGTTCCTGAGAAACTTGACAAGTATCTATCCACTTTACCATTATGAAATCTATAATTTAAAAAAAAAAGTTGAGATGCCTTCTCCTTTGGAGGGAAAAAGGGTGCTTTTATTGTATAAAGCAGTGTCTATGTGTTTTGATCCCCCATTGTTTGAACTCTCGTCTTTAGCTGGTAGAGTCTCAGATATCCCTGATGTGGGATGTTCCATTGTGGTGAGAGGTCCCAGGAGACTCTTTTGCCCTTTGTGGAAAGCGAGCTCTCAGTGTCTGGGTGATTGTGTGAAACTCAGCACAGAAGAACATCTGCTGGTCTAGATTTTATTTCTGCTCTTTATTGAAGACAAACATTCACCAATAAGGAAGAAAAAAAAACAGTTTTGAGAGAGACTAATTTTCTTTGACAAGAGTATTACTCTATATTTTGGCCTATTAAAGTTTCCCTAGTTAGTACTCGGGTTCCCTGTGCTAATTGTTCAACTTACATATCACTATAGAGACACGGTCGATTTTGTACCAAACTGGTTTGAAGAAAAGTACCATGTTGAAAATGAACAGGCGGCTGTTTTTCTTCGTCAAGCTCTGAGTTTGGCGCCTCTACTCTTCCCAAATGTATCTGTGCGCCAGAGATGTCACAGTTCCAAGTGTCTTTCTAGTGTGGCTTTGTATGGCTTCTTTGAACATTGTACATACATTGTATCTTTGTTTTATGGTAATAAGTAATAAAAATGTAGACTTCGTATTTTGTACAAAATGTCCTATGTACAGAATTAAAAAAAAAAGTTCATAGAAACAGCAAAAATAGGTAAGTGGCACAGTTATTTTTCTTTAGAAAATATCTGTAACTTTATGCTTTAGTGAAATGTTAAGTACCAACATATTTTTTAACATTTTGTAATTCAAAACTTTTTGTTTTGACATTGTTTATGAAGAAAGACTTCATGCACTTGCCATTTACTATGCTCTTTTATCTAATTTTAAAGAACTCTTTAAAATGGTGTATTATATGGACTAAATAAAGAACATGTGAATTTTATCGCTCATCCTGAAAGTAAATTTAGCCATGGCGCTGGGCAGTCTGGTTTCGACACACTCTTAACTGTCAGGGACATTGGGAAGCAGGTTCCTGTGCCCCCCTATTGAGTGCCAGCTGTCAACTAGCTCCCCGTCTCTGCTCTAAGAATCTGATCCTGTGATGTTACCTCTTGGATTGAAAAAGCAGGTGCCAGGCATGGTGGCACACACCTTCAATCCCAGCACTCGGGAGGCAGAGGCAGGCGGATCTCTGTGAGTTCAAGGCCAGCCTGGTCTACAGAACGAAGCCCAGGACTATGGAGAGAAAAGAGAAAACACAGATGCAGCTTTTGACATACAATACTTGCTTTTTGAAGAGGAAATATGCCTAAGAATCCAGTGTTCAGAAACTAACCTGTTGCCTGACTGAGTGCCTAGAGTGGGTAGACACACTCTAACCTGATGCCTGACTGAGTGTCTAGAGTGGGTAGACATGCTCTAACCTGATGCCTGACTGAGTGAGTGTCTCGAGTGGGTAGACATGCTCTATCCTGATGCCTGACTGAGTGAGTGTCTCGAGTGGGTAGACACGCTCTAACCTGATGCCTGACTGAGTGAGTGTCTCGAGTGGGTAGACATGCTCTATCCTGATGCCTGACTGAGTGAGTGTCTCGAGTGGGTAGACACGCTCTATCCTGATGCCTGACTGTCTCGAGTGGGTAGACACACTGAGGGTGCGAGTTTAGGTCCTCGCTGGCCCATCATTGCTGAAGCCTGTGAAAACAGCCCAGGAGCCTCACTCTGGCTGTTCTTGGTCCATTCAGGGAAGGACACCTCTGGATCAGTGACCCTTACCCATCACATGGCCTCTGGGTCTCCATCCCTTCTGACAGGAGCTAAGCCATGGAAGCCAAGCCCCAGGCAGAGGGAAGTCAGAGGAGGCCTTGGAGCTTCCTGAGGGCCTTGGGCCTCAGGCCTGCAGGCTGCAAGTATTTGAGGAAAGTAGTGGCTCACTGGTTAGAAGACATTAGGTCTCGGGTAGTGACTAAGATTACTGCTTCCTGGCACTTGGTGGTGACCCAACTGGAGAAGGGCATCATGTTTGAGAGACAGAGAGAGAGAATTCTTGGCCAGAGGCATGCTCTGATTGACAGCTACCAGAGCCATGGTGCTTTGAGAGGCTCTCGGGCAAACTGGAAAAGCTCTGTGTCTCCTTCCTGAGGACTGTATCACCAAGTCAGTGGTGACCAAGAGTAGATCTTGTCGATACTTTTCACCCTTTGGCTAATCTCCACTCGTAGCTCACCAGAGTGTTGGCCACTCTTTCCATCCACAGCAGAGAGACCAAGAGACTCTGAGGTTAAGTCAGTTGCCTGAGGGTGACAGCACTGAGTGGAGCCAGGGTTCAGCCCATGCACCAGGACCCATGACAGGTAGGAAGGCCCCTTAGACAAGGCACCACAATAATCTGTGGAAACATCCAGGTAAAGAGTGTAAATTCATTCTGTACACTCCAGGCAGAAGGTAGGGTGACCATGAACTCACAGTGGGGCCCTAGGATCAGTGTGGTCATAGGAGAGTGTGGACTTGGCACCTGCCTGGCTGGACCAGTAGAGTCTCAGACATCAGTCCATGCCTCACAGTGCTCAAGGGATATTGTTTCTATATAAGTTTTAGCTAAATCTCGAACATGCTATACCAAATTTCAGCCATTGAAAAACTCTGTTCTCGTTGGCTTTATGTTACTAACATGAAACTTCTGAAAATTCAACTCATAATATGTATGTTGCTACACATGATTTGGTGCGGGAGAACTGAGTTCCATTACCAGAAGTTTGAAATCCACCAGCAGTAAGTTAACGTTGGCTTTTTTGTTGGGGGTGGGGGCGTTATTTCTTGTTACATTTGGGTTTGACTTAAGGGAGCCATCTGAGTAAAGAGGTTGGCCCACAGCAATGCAAGCTAGGTATCCTTCCCCAACTCAACTCACCATCTCCTTCACGTCTTTTTACAAACAAAAGCTTACCTTTTGTTATGTTTTTGAGACAGGTTCTCAATCTGTGGCTCAAGTTGGTCTGAATTCACTACATAGTCCAGACTAACTTCAAACTTGCCTCAGTCCTCCTGCCTTAGCGTCCTGGGTCATCATGCCCAGTTTCACAAAAGCATATGAATTCTGAAGAACTCTGTGAAAGGGGGTAGGCTGAAAACTAGAATTTTCTGGGCATGGTAGCCCAAACTTGGAATCCCAGCACTTGGGAGGCTGAGAGAGGAGGATCAGAAGTTCAAAGCCTGACTGGGCTATGTGAGACTATCTCACAATAAAAGAAACTTAGAATACATCTTTTACTCTCTTTTTCTGGTCATATCTAGTTTAAGGTCAAATCAGCCTGCATTATGCTTGTGGAAAATTTACCAAATACACACTGGGCCAAGCTCCAGCTTTCCAGTGTGTATTTAGAAAGTGATGTATAACAAACACATAGCCCAGTCAGGCTTTGAACTTCTGATCCTCCTCTCTCAGCCTCCCAAGTGCTGGGATTCCAAGTTTGGGCTACCATGCCCAGAAAATTCTAGTTTTCAGCCTACCCCCTTTCACAGAGTTCTTCAGAATTCATATGCTTTTGTGAAACTGGGCATGATGACCCAGGACGCTAAGGCAGGAGGTATTAGACCAAGGGGTCCTGACCCATCTTCTCAACCCTTGTTAATAAAACCAGGTGGGAACAGATGTTTCTGGTAACAGTGTGATGAAACAGAACAGTGTAGGGGCACAGGGAACCCCAGGAGCCAGGTAGAGGACAAGGGGAGCCTGGGAGCCCTGGACTCTGCACCCTCCACTGGAGACAGCTTTCCATAGAGCAGTGGTTCTCAACCTTCCTAAGGCTACAACCTTAATACAGTTCCTCATGCTGTGGTGACCCCAACCATAAAATTATTTTCATTGCTACTTCATAACTGCAACTTTGCTACGGTTATGATTTGTAATATAAACATCTGTGTTTTCTGATCTTAGGCGACCCCTGTGAAAGAGCCCTTTGATCCCCGAAGGGACTGTAACCCACAGATTGAGAACTGCTGCCATAGATGTTGTGTGTAGTCATATTCCCAATTACTAAATTACTAAATCATCTTCTTTTCTGTCTTCAAAATCCATCGTAGGAAGATGTCCATCTTAAACTTAGGCTGTCCATCCTGTAGGAAGATGTCCATCTTAAACTTAGGCTGTCCATCCTGTAAGAAGATGTCCATCTTAAACTTAGGCTGGCCATCTCATAGGAAGATGTCCATCTTAAACTTAGGCTGTCCATCTCATAGGAAGATGTCCATCTTAAACTTAGGCTGTCCATCCACAGTGACTTGAGAGGCATCTTGAAGCCAGTGGAGCCGGTGCTGAGCCCTGCTAAGTCTTTCTGATGGAATCACCTTCAGGAGCCCTAACTTCCACCCTGGTTGGGAGATATGAGCCAAGGAGTCTACTCAACAAAGAAGACAACCGGAATCCCATCAGAGCTGTCCCCGACATGGTTGGAATGAACATATTTAAAAGCATGTAAGGTGACTCCAGTGAGTACGACCCAGGGAGCAGCCCCAGCGCAGACTGTCCATCTTCTAAGCAGGAAATAAGGCTGAGACCCAAGCCTTCTGAAATCAAAATGTTGACACCACACAGTCCACAGAATCAAGGCTGACTCTGAAGCCAAGGGAAGTTGCTGGTGCTGAGCTGGAGCAAGGAGTAGTGTGTACACTGAGTGTTGGCTAAGCAGGGCTTCACTCTGTAGCCCAGGCTGGCCTCGAACTCAGAGATCTGCCTGCTTCTGCCTCCTGAGTGCTGGTATTAAAAGTGTGCACCACAGCACACCAGGCAACAGTGTTAGTGAATTCAGGCCTTTTGTTTTTTTATTTAATTAATTAATTTATTTATTTATTTTGGTTTTTCGAGACAAGGTTTCTCTGTGTCGCTTTGCGCCTTTCCTGGAACTCACTCTGTAGCACAGGCTGGCCTCAAACTCACAGAGATCCACCTGCCTCTGCCTCCCAAGTGCTGGGATTAAAGGTGTGCACCACCACCGCCCAGCCAGGCCTTTTATTAATACTATCAAATTCCAGGAGATTCCTTGGTGAATGTATTTGCTTGGAAACTGCAAAGTTCCTTCTTTCATAATGGATGTGAGGAGGCAGATAAAGGCCTGCTGTGTGAACCCATCCCCAAGGCCCTGCTGCTGTAGGAGCAGACTGGCTGAATGCAGAGAGCCTATGCTCACCAGCAGCCTCATCTGCAGCCCAGGGCTTTGGGGTCCTGCATAAAGGACTTTAGCAGGTTCAGGAAGTCCCCGTGGATTCCCAGGCATAAGACATTACTAGAAAGACTTAGCAAGATGAGGCCGTTGGAATTGCTCTGCATGAGGGTGTTTAGGACAGCACCTGGAAGGACATACTGTGATCGACAGGCTGATGCTCAGGCTTGACTCAGTTACCAGTTGCCTTCTGCTCACATTTAGCCTTCAGAGCTGGCTTTGCCTGGCAGTCGTGTGAGTCAACTCATGGGGAGGTCTGTTCACCTGAAAGCTCATCTGTCTTCAGGGTTAGTCACATACACAATTTGGTCTTAGTGTCCATCCCCTCCAGGAGTAGAGCTGATGCTGAATCTGCAAGACCCCCTGGACCATATTATCATCATATTATCCAGCGTGACCCCAGTCCCCAAGAGAACAAAAAGCATTCTTATCAGGCAGGATAACGACTGTTACCTTTGAGAGCTGGAGACAAAACAATTGACCTCTTCCCCAGCAGATCCCCTCAAAAGAGGAATGGAGTACAGAGAGGTCTGTGAACTTAGCCAGGACAGTGACAGATAAAGCAGTGCTAGGATCTCCTGGTCAACATGCACACACCCCAGACTTGATGCTCTTCCCACTGCACAGCCACAGACAAGAAGGATCCAGAGCCTGGAATAAGCTTTGCAGCTAATCTGAGAACACAGAGGCCTCTGGAGATGAGACTAAACAGCCCACTGAGAAGAAAGGCACAGCCAGACACAGGGAGGGCTGTCCTAGCCCAGAAGGAAACAATCTAGTACCTTTAAACTGCTAAGAGATGGAAGATAAAGATATATCAAGTTTTATACGAAGTCTGTATATCCCAAGCTGATGTTGAACTTCCTATGTAGCCAAGGATGACTGGGCTTCCCAAATGCCGCCATCTTCCAAGTGTTGAAAATACATATATGCAAAATCATGTCCGGTTTTATATGCTAGGGATCAAACCTAGACAAGCACAGTATCAACTGAGCTGTACCCTCAACCCAAGACTCTTACTTTATATCAATAGTAACTACATATGGGGAGCCCAACATAGTGGCGTACAGCTGTAGTCCCAGGTGCTGAGGAGGTTGAAGCAAGAGAATCGCTTGAGCCCAAGAATTACGGACCAGTCCAGTTAAGAGAGCAAGACCCGATCTCATAACAAGGTAAAATAAAATACCTCGCTTTACTTTTTAACCTTCAGATCTGAATTGGGAAAACATTTGCATGTGGTCTCGATGGTAACGGTGCATAGATAATGGCAGAATAGCACAACTCTGGAGAACTAAAGCCTGAGTCGTCTGGATTACCCAGCAGTGTGAGACCTTCCAAAGTCTGGAGAGCAGGAATCTGAGGCAAAAGAATATCTTTGCCTCCATTCCTTCACCCATTCCTAATGGTGTGTCCCAGACTAAGAGCTAGGAGCATGACAGTCTCTATGGTTTTTACCTCTAGCCTAGAGTCTGGCATCGCAAGCTGCTGAAAATGAAATGATCACTCAGGGCCATGGGTTGCAAACACATGACTCTAACCATGGAGCTTAGCCATGAGTCAGTGTCACTCAGTACCAGGAAGACCTAATCGCCCAGCTTCTAGCCCATCCTGTGTAGATATGTACCCAGGTAAAATGATGAATCTTCCCTAAAGTTGACCTGGGGCCATGATCAGCTCTCTAATGCCCATAAATAGGTCCCCACTGCTAGTCTGCAAGCCAGTCCTGGGCACAAGAGAGCATCATCCTTCAGTATCAAGAAAAGAGCAGGGGCATTATCTAGTCTTCAGATTATTGATCTAGTATATACCATGTCTGACCAGCCTTTCCTCTACTCTTTACATTAAATTCTACCTTTGGAGAGTGACAGGCATGAGCCATGGGTTTTTTTTTTTCAAATTCTCTACTTGAAAATTTTTAGTATTACAATATAGCTCTGCCTCATGACCTAGGAAACCCAAAATTTCATGAATCCCTTGTCTACTTCAAACCCCTTGGTTTACAGAAAATGGAATAAACTCATGTGTGGCTTTTCCTGAGGAGCCATGAACAAACTCTGTTCCAGAAAGGGCGCTCAGAACATAAAAGATTCTACCCAAGTCTACTCAGTGAACCAGTGTGAATGTAGCCACAAGTTTCTCTGGTCCTGCCCAGCCCTGCAGTCCTGCAGCCGCTTATAAAATAATCACTCAGAGGTTTATATTAACTACAAACTGTATGGCCTATGGCTTTAGCTTCTTGCTAACTAGCTCTTTCATCTTAAATTAACCCATTTCTATAAATCTATATGTTGCCGTGTGGCCGTGGCGTTACTGGTCTGCTGACACCTTGTTTCTCCTTCAGTGGCAGGCTGGCGTCTCACCCGACTCTGTCCTTCTTCTCTCTCTATCTCTGCTTAGATTTCCCACCTGACTGAAAGCTTTCTTGCCATAGGCCAAAACATCTTTATTTATTATCCAATGGGAGCCACACATATTCACAGCATACAGAAAGACATTCCACAGCACAGTGACATGAGGATTTGTGAAAGTAGCATCCCTGAATTACAATAGACAGCTTGTAAACAGTTGCACTCAAAAGTCTCCTCTTCCCTGGCAGTTCCCTCATGCCTGGGAGAAGGGCCTCGTGAGTCCTGGGACTTCTGAGCCTATTAACTTTCCTCTTAGGAGCCTCCCTCCAGCAGAAAATGCTTCCATTTCAGAGAAATATCTACACAGCTCAGAAAAGGGAAATCACCTTAACTAGTGGACACAGGAAACCATCTCATAGTACCTATTTAATAAGATCTAGCAAGGCTGCTAATTGATGGATCCCTTATGTTGACAACCACTTGCATTCCCTTTAGGCTGTGAAGGACTGGTTAGTTGGTTGGGTAGTTGGGTGGCTGATTGGTTGGTTGTTTCGTTTTGTTTTGTTTTTTTAATATGAGGGAGGTATTTGTGTGTATGCACCCATGTACATGCAGAGGCCAGAGCAATACCCCCACCCTGTTTCTCAGGTCCTTTGACTGACAGTTACACCATGAAGTCTGGTACTCGACAGCAATTACACTTTATGCTTTTCCAGATGTCCAGCTTGCATAAGACATCTCAGCCTCCATGATCACAAGTCAATTCCCATAATAAATCTCCACCTAAGTATTATATATAGGCTGGGCGTGTTGGTGCACACCTGTAGTCCCAGCACACAAAGGCTGAGGCAGGAAGATAATGAGTTCAAGGCCAGCCTGGACTTCATAGCAAGACCTGTCTCAAACAAATCATATATTTGGTCTTTTGGTCTGTTGTCTAAAAAGCCTTAACTAAAAAACTTCAGGAAGCCGGGCAGTGGTGGCGCAAGCCTTTAATCCCAGCACTCGGGAGGCAGAGCCAGGCGGATCTCTGTGAGTTCGAGGCCAGCCTGGGCTACCAAGTGAGTTCCAGGAAAAGGCGCAAAGCTACACAGAGAAACCCTGTCTCGAAAAACCAAAAAAAAAAAAAAAAAAAACTTCAGGAAGATGGAAAGCAGGTATCTTTTACTGTTTTGGGAGAGTATTGCAAATGTAGCAAGAAACTAGAAAGATCCCTTGAATTGGTTGTATTGTCAGTATGAATTCAGAATATATGTATACATACATACAGATTTAAATATTGTCTTAGAGTTTCTATTGCTATGAAGAGACACCACAACCACAGCAACTCTTATAAAAGAAAACATTTAATTGGGGTGGCTTACATTTTCTTTTTTTTTCTTTCTTTTTTTTTATTTTTTGAAACAGAGTTTCTCTGTACAGTTTTGGTGTCCTGGATCTCACTCTGTAGACCAGGCTGGCCTCAAACTCACAGAGATCCACCTGGCTCTGCCTATTGAGTGCTGGGATTAAAGGCCTGTGCCACTGCCACCTGGCCAGCTTACATTTTCAGAGGTTTAGTCCATTATCATCATTGTGTGACATGGTGGCATGCAGGCAGACATGGTGCTAGAGATGGAGCTGAGATTCTTACATCCTGACTTGCAGGCAACAGGAAGTGGTCTGTCTCACTGGGAGTAGCCTGAGCATAGGATACATCAAAGCCCACCCCCACAGTGACACACTTCCTCCAACAAGGCCACACCTACTCTAACAAAGCCATACCTCTCCAACAAAGTGCCACACCCTTTGGAGGCCAAAGATACTGAAATAATTATGGAGCCTGTGGATGCAGAAGCAGTGATACTCAGTGACAGCATGCTAAGTACCAGGTCCTTGTCTTCTGGGAATACATATGTGCTCCATTAAGGGAACATGGCTCCTTGAAGAAGCGGTGAAGTCCACAGGTTAAATCTAGAACATCTTTTTGTAACAGAAAATAAGGAAGTGATCAACAAACAAAGATAGGAATTTGTTAAAAGACATAGGAGCTGGGCATGGTGGCACACATCTTTAGTGCCAGAACTTGGGGAGTGGGGGGCTGGCAGATCTCTGTGAGTTTGAGGCCTGCCAAGTCTACATTGGTGAGTTCCAGGACAGCCAGGACTACATAGACCCTGTCTTAAAAAAAAAAAAAAAAGACTTTGGATATCAATCCTATAACAATAATTCAATAAAAAGACTATCAGACTACAACTCACTGCATAAGATAAAATTCCTAAGTCAAATATTAATAAATAAATGAAAAACCTACACGGAAAATGTGATGGTTAGTCTTGTCAACCTGACCAGTTCTAGAACCCCATTGGAACACTTTACACAGAAAATGTGAGGGTTAGTCTTGTCGACCTGACCAGTTCTAGAACCCCACTGGAACACTTTACACAGAAAATGTGATGGTTAGTCAACCTGACCAGTTCTAGAACCCCATCGGAACACCTGTGAGTATGTCTGGGAAGCTTTCCAGGAAGGTCTGCCTGAGCAGGAAAGGCTTGCCCTACTGTGGCCAACTCCATTCCATGGACTGGAGTCCTGGACTGAATGGAAAGGAGAAAATGAGTTGCATGCCAGCATTCACCTCTCTCCACTTCCTGACTGTGGATGCCGTGTGACAGCCACCTCACACTCCTGTCACCATACCTCCCCTGCCATGATGGGCCATATCCTCTCAAACTGTGAGCCAAAGTCAGCCTTGCTTCCTTGAGTCCATTCATGTCAAGTCCATTCATAGCAACACGTTAAATAGTTTGTACAGAAAGGAAAGCTCTTCCTTACAGACTTACAGAAGCATCCATTAATACAGGGGTGATGGAAATAGGTACCCATGGAACAACAACCACTACAGAGGTGACTGACAAAGGCAAAAAAAAAAGACCAATGGAAGTGAAGACTGGCAGGTGGATGTTTGAGAAAGAATGGAGTACCAACACCACAGAGGAGTATCTTTCTAAATCTGCTAGCCAAACACAAAATGGGAAACTGGCTTTCCAGTGCAGACACCTGGCAGACACCACCTTGACCAGACAGACAGTCAAAGTTCAATGACCAGTGTGGACAGGAAGACACCATAAGCCACCTGAGATGATGCACCAAGAGGAACCCCCATTCTATCTGATGTCTGCTTCCCAAGAAGGCAAGGCCAAGGCTGGTCCTGGAGACACACTCACTAGACCCACAGAAGAAAGGTGTGTGTCCTCCAAGACTGTGGTAAGATTTGAAAGTTTGTGTCCCACCCAAACATTGTGTTGAAATGGATCCCCAGTGTGCTGCCACTGGGGGAGCTTTCTAGAAGGGCACCTGCCTTTCTACCTCTGCCTCCCTTCCTCCTGCCACATGAAGACGTGAACATCCTCCCCTCAAAAAGATGCTGAATTCACAGGGTCATTTTAGTAGCATAAACTGGGCCCCAACCAGACCACAAACCTGTAAGCTCCCTGATCTTAGACTTCCCAGCCTCCCAACTGTGAGAAATCAGTTTTTGATTTTTATAAGTCTGCAGCATCAAGGCAGCTGAATGGGTAGAGGTGCTTGTACACAGGCCTAATGGTCTGAATTCAATCCCTACATCCCACAACATGGCAGGAGAGAACCAGCTCCTGAAAACTGTCCTCTGACCTCCACGTGTGCCTGTGGCACACATACATCTACACTCACACAGACAAACTATGTTTTAAGAATTTTTTTTTTTTTTGGTTTTTCGAGACAGGGTTTCTCTGTGTAGCTTTGCGCCTTTCCTGGAACTCGCTTTGGAGACCAGGCTGGCCTCGAACTCACAGAGATCCGCCTGCCTCTGCCTCCCGAGTGCTGGGATTAAAGGCGTGCGCCACCACCGCCCGGCCATGTTTTAAGAATTTTAAATTACCCACTCTAGGACTGGAGTGGTGGCTTAGTGGGCAAGAGTATTGGTTACTCCTTCAGAAGACCTAGGTTTAGCCGGGCGGTGGTGGCACACGCCTTTAATCCCAGCACTCGGGAGGCAGAGACAGGCGGATCTCCGTGAGTTCGAGGCCAACCTGGGCTACCAAGTGAGTTCCAGGAAAGGCACAAAGCTACACAGAGAAACCCTGTCTCGAAAAACCAAAAAAAAAAAAAAAGAAGACCTAGGTTTAATTCCCAGCACTCATGTGGTGACTCACTAATGTGGTGATGTATTGTGTCCCCCAATTTACTGTGTCTCCCAATAAAATTTACCTGAGGATCAGAGGAAAAAGCCAGCCATTATAGTAAACAAAAGTCAGGCAATGGTAGCACACAGCTTTAATCCTATCACTTGGGATGCAGGGATCTGTCTGGATCTCTGTGAGTTCAAGGGCACACTGGGAACAGAGCCAGGTATGGTGATACATGCCTTTAATCCCAGCACTAACCATAGAGGTCTGTACAGACAGACAGGAAGTGATAGAGCTGGGCTGGAAGAGGAAGTGATGTAGCTGGGCTGAGAGAGCAAATGAGAGAACAGAACAGAAAGGCATATGGGTGTGGGTAGACAGGAAGTAGCTCGCTTTGGAAGCTGCAGAGTTGGTGAGGTGAGGTTAGCTGTGGCTTTTCCTATTCTTCTGCTCTCTCTCAGGCTTTAACCCCAATTTCTGGCTCCGAGTTTTTTATTTAATAAGACCGTTTAGCAATTTGTCTATACACTGCCATCTGTAACTCCAGTTGTGACACCACAGGTACCAGGCAAACACACACACACACACACACACACACACACACACACACTGGAATTTTCCCAAGTTCTAGCCCTGAGAAAATTCCTCCCAGAGTCCTAGGGATAACACTACATCAGATGTGGGGTATCTGAGGGAAAGGAATCTATGTACACCACGCTCTTTTGTCCATTTACTGTATTCCTCTATGACAAAACTCTATCCAGCTTTAGTTCCATCCTGAGTCTCAGTTCCTCTCTGTACCTACTTTTTCTGTCCCCTCATAGCCCTAGTGATAACTCAGCCTTATGCTTTTGATCTCATCTTCATCCCCTATCCCTTCGTCCTCCATCTTTTCTTCCTCTTCTCCTCTCCTGACCTGATTCACCTACAATCTACAAGAAACTTTTCCTTGCTCCTCATTCCTCAGCCTGAGCCATTCTGCCTTCCCGTCTACAGAATCTCTGCCTTTCTCTCTTCTCTCCAGCCATGCAACTCCCTGCCTCTCTTGCCTCTCCGGAATTCTACTCCAGTCCTTACTACACCTGGTTATGCAAAAAGTCCTATTGTCCTCAGTCAATTGCTCTGAAATGCCACTAGGCCTGCAGGCAAGGGATGGTCTGAGCTTCATTTTCACAAGAAGCAAAGCTGTGCACCTACAGCCTGCTTGTCTCCTAGGCTCAGTGGGGGAGTTAGTTACCTAGAGGTTCAGCAGGCCTTAGAAGCTGAACTGTTTGCCAAATGGTCTAGTAGTATATGGGCACACATGAATTTCATAGCAGAAGACAGCTGAAATATTAAAAACTGAATAACGCCAGGCGGCAGTGGTGCATAGCTTTCATCCCAGCACTCGGGAGGCAGAGGCAGGCAGATCTCTGTGAGTTCAAGGCCAGCCTGGTCTATAGAGCAAGATCCAGGACAGGCACCAAAGCTACACAGAGAAATCAATCATACCACAAAGATATATGCTCAACTATGTTCATAGCAGCACTATTTGTAATAGCCAGAACCTGGAAACAACCTAGATGCCCGTCAACTGAAGAATGGATTAAGAAAATGTGGTACATATACACAATGGAGTACTACTCAGCAGAGAAAAACAATGACAGCATGAAATTTGCAGGCAAATGGATGGAACTAGAAAATATCATCCTGAGTGACATAACCCAAACCCAGAAGGACAAACATGGTATGTACTCACTCATAAGTGGATTCTAGATATAAAGCAAAGAACAATCAGACTGCAACCCACAGAACCAGGGAGGCTATATAGCAGGGGGGACCCTAGGATAACTGTGGCTTATAATAAGTTTTGGTTTTACTCAATTACTGGGCAAGCCTCAATGAAACATTTCACAATTAGGATAAAAATTTATGCTGTATCAGCCGGGCAGTGGTGGCGCACGCCTTTAATCCCAGCACTCGGGAGGCAGAGCCAGGCGGATCTCTGTGAGTTCAAGACCAGCCTGGTCTCCAAAGCGAGTTCCAGGAAAGGCGCAAAGCTACACAGAGAAACCCTGTCTCGAAAAACCAAAAAAAAAAAAAAAAATTTATGCTGTATCAAATTGATAACAGAAAAATTTTTTAAAGGTATAAAAAAGATACAGAATTATAAAAATAAAAAAAAAAAAAGAAATCCCGTCTCAAACCATCCCCTCAAAAAAAAAATTAGCCAGGCGGTGGTGGCCCACACCTTTAATCCCAGCACTCGGGAGGCAGAGGCAGGCAGATCTCTGAGTGTGAGGCCAGCCTGGTCTGCAGAGTAAGTTCCAGTACAGCCAGGGATACACAGAGAAACCCTGTCTCAAAAAAAAACAACAAAATTTAAAATTACCTGCTCCATGGTATTTTGTTAGAGTAGCACAGATGGACTGAGACAGACTGGTTAAGGGAGGGGTTAAGGAACTGTTCCAGATGAAGAGTGAACACTGTTCTCAGAGATCTGAGCACAAACATTAAAGAAATTGCCACAGCTGGTGAAGCTGACCCCAGCTGTTATTAACAGAGCTGGTTCCTCATTGAAGATTCTGGAGAAGGTGCAGGTGGAGGGAGTGTTTGGGTTAGGATGTAGAGTCACTGGATTTGTGGGCATTGTGGAATTATCTTGGGAAAAAGACAACCTGTTTGTACATCTGCATGAGAAATTAAGGAAGTAAAGATGACAAGCCTTCACACCCAGGTAGAGGGCCAAGGATGTATAGACTGTGAAGTTGTAGGTAACCTGGGGCAATGCAGCATCACAGAGGCGAACAGCAAATGTTCCAAAACCAAGAGAGTGAGGACCCAGAAGATGCCACCAGGCAAAGTAGAAGTCACTACTGACCTTAGAAACCTGCGTGGCACATCTCAGGATCACCTGGGAAAGGAGTCTCAACTGGGCAATTGTCATTATCTGTGAAGGAGGGGTTGTCCTGATTGATAATTGATGTAAGCTGGCAAAGCCCACAGTTGGTGGAACCATCCCATTGGCAGGTGGTTTGGGGCTGTATTTTGTTGATACTCATGAGAGACCTGCCCATTCCTAAACAGAAATGGAGGAGGAATGGATTGGGAGTGGGAACCAAGGGCATGGAGGGGCTGGAAGAGGAAGGAGGGGAAAACATTTTGGGATGTAAAATAAATAAATAAATAAATTTATTTTAAAAATTAAATTGAAAAGCAAGTTAGTGGCCCAGCAAGTGTTCTTCTATGGTCCTTCTCTCCAGAATTCTGCTTTGAGTTCCTGCTGACTCCCATCAGTGACGGACTGGGAATCTGAAATGTAAGCCAAACACATGCTTTCTTCTCCAAGTTACTTTCGAACAGAGTGCTATATCACAGCAACAGAAGGAAACTCAAACCCTGGGGTAATTCCAATTCCTTGGAAACCATTGTTTCAATACTCAGATAGATGAAGAAAGACAAATGTCTCTCTATCAAATATCTTTGATCTTCCGGGACAGTTCCATGAAGGGAATACAGGACTTGAAATCAGAATATCAGTGCAAGAGCTGATCTTAAGCAGGAGTGTGGGCAGTTGATCCATTTAAACAGGAGGGAAATTTTGTTTAGTTTTAAGGGGGATGGGAGACGACTCAAATAAATAGAGAGATTTGAGGTTTCTGAGCAATTTATGTCCAAAATGAGGCTATGGTCATGAGTTAAAAATGGAAGCAATGGCATTCTCTCTGGGTCTTAGGAATGTGGAAGCTCTGAAACCTTCCACCAACCATATATCACCTCCCTAGGAGAGGTAAGAGGTGAGTGGCATCCTTCTGCCTGATCATCCATAGGATGACACCTGTCACTGGTGATGGCCTGGAATCTACAGGAGGCAGCTGGCATTTCCCTCCGTTTCCTGTGACAGGGCTCCCTCTCAACTACAAAAAGGCATCACACAGGCAAGTCCCATGCTACTCTGCAGAACTGTGGCTGCAAAAAATACCAGGGCTTGGGGATGGCACCCCGCGGCTGTGGGATAGTCCTTCTGAACGCTGTGAATATGTATTACTCTCATTGGTTAATAATAAAGCTGATTGGCCTATAGCAAGGCAGGATAGTTAGGCGGGAAAGCCAAACTGAGAATGATGGGATGAAAAAAGGGCTGAGTCAGGGTCACCAGCCAGATGGAGACCGAGTCAGACATACATATTGGGATAGATAGAGGTAAAGGCCACAAGCCTCAGGGCAATACATAGATTAATAGAAATGGGTTAAGTTGTAAGAGCTAGTTAGAATAAGCCTGAGCTATCGGCCAAGCATTTTGTAATCAATATATAAGCCTCTATGTATTTATCTGGGACTGGGAGGTCGGGACAGAAAAACTCTGCCTCGGTCTACACCACACTGCTTTCCAGCTTGTCCTCTGAAGGCAGCTGGAGGGAAAGGAGCTGCTTGAAAGCAGATATCCCATAGTCCCAATTCCATCTCCACCTACATACCAGGAAAGAGGCACAGTTCTGTCATATAGGTGTGGGGAAGATTATAGAGAGGGCTGTGCAAAGCCAGCAGAGGGGATGGGGTGAGGGTGGGGCTCCCATTGTCAGTATGACCACCTCCCAACCTCCTGGAGGGACAAGGAAGAAATCACAGTGGCAGCTGAGAGGAAAGAAAGGTGGATCGTTTCAGTTTATTGCTTGTGGCTTGCAGGTTTGTAAGACCCTTAGAAATGCAACCGAACGAGTTTTAAAAGGTTAAGTGTTGAAAACGTTGTGGTTTTTGTTTTGAGACTGAGTCTTACTATGTAGAAAGACTGACCTTGAGCTCAGAAACCCACCACTCGAGCCACCTGAGGGCTGGTGTTGTAAACACGTGCCACCACGCCTAAAGGGTGTCATACAGTTTGACTCTACAATTCTGCTTCTAGAAATCTAGCCATCTGCACTTGCATAGACTGAACTGTAAGGCCAAGCACTCACTGAAACAGTTTCCCCATGTTGAGAGACAGAGACCAGGAGGAATTCTCCTCACTTGCCTGAAGTAATACTAGATGTAAATATGAACAAAGAAGTGAGAAAACCCCAGAGCCCAAATCCTTCTCTTTAAGATTTGTTTGTTTGTTTAGGTTTTTCCAGACAGGGCTGTGTAGCCCTGACTGTCCTGGAACTCACTCTGTAGACCAAGCTGACCTCAAACTCAGAGATTTGCCTGCCTCTGCCTCCCAAGTGCTGTGATTAAAGATGTGTGCCTCCACCACCTGGCTGTTTTTATTTTTTAAATGTGTTTATGTTTCTGTGGGGGGGGGGGGGTTGTACATATGAATGGAGATGCCCCAGGACACAAGAAGGGGGTGTTGAATCCCCTGGAGCTAGAGTTATAGGTGGTTAGCCTGTCATAATGTTGTGAATCACTCAGATCTTCTGCAAGAGCTGTACATGCTCCTAACTGCTAAGTGGTCTCTCTAGACCCCAATTCCTTCTTCACTAAAGATGGGCAAATTGAAATCAGAAAGGTTCTGGCACACATTAAGAATTCTAATTCATCCTCAGTTCAGGTCTTCCCCTCCCCATCTGCCTCTCCAAAGCTCTCTTCTTGAATAATCCACACTGCAGCCAAGAGAGACCTTCCAAAACCACCCATCTATTCAGTTCACAGTCCTGCCGAGCAACCTTCAAAGAATCGAAAATACTTATTTTTTACTGTCCCCATGACAGGCTGAATCTTACCCATAAGCCTTCAAATTCTAGTGGGCTTCTTGACCTAACCTGGGTATTGCCTTTTATGATTTGTTTTGCTTTTTCAGACAAGGTCTCACTAAGGAGCAGAGAATGACCCTAAACTTCCATTCTTCCTACCTCAGCCTCCTGAGTAGAAAGACTACACAGGCCTGAACCACTGTGCCTGGCTTCTTTCATCTTTGTGTAAGATGCTTCTGTGTGCTTTCATCTTTGTGTAAGATGCTTCTGGTGCTCGTTTTCCCTCTCATCTCCAACCAGTCACCCCAGGATAGCCCATGAGGTCTGAACAAGCAATGTCCCTATTACCTTGTTCATGACTATACCTTCAGGGTCTGGCACGGTGTGGGACACCCCGACTCCAGCACTCAGCGGCTCAGTGTCTGGTAAATGCATGTACAGTTAAATGTGGGGTCAACAAGAACAATCAAAGTGTGTGGGGGGGGGTGTGAGACGGGGTGTAAACATACGTCCGCCATCCCAACACTTGAAAAGTGGAGACACAAGCAGAGGTGGGACCCGGCAGGGTTCCATAATACCCTGTATGAAAACCAAAAAGCTAGCAGATGGCAGCAAGGATCCAAAAAGCTAGCAGATGGCAGCAAGGATCCAAAAAGCTAGCAGATGGCAGCAAGGATCCCTGCAGGAATGAGATGAAGTGTAACACAGAAAGCATCGAAAAATTAAGAGTAGGATCGCTCAGTAGCTGCACCAGGCCAAGAAACCAGGGCAAAATGTGTTGTGAAGGTACCCGCCATCTCCACGGCGCAGCCTCCACAATGCACGTGACTAGATGGGTCACAGCGCCCGGAAGCCACACTACACCTCCTTCGGTCTCGAACACAGCCCGACTTTGGGCAAGCCAGGCAGCCACAGAAAGAGGAAACAGGCACAGGAGGCCGCGTCCCTAAGTGGGGAGGGGAGTAATGACCGCAGACAGTCCAGACCCGCGTTTTGCCCTACAGGACGAGGAGATCACAAGAGAGTTTGGTACAAGCCCCCTAACCAAAATTCCGGTGCAAGAAAATGACGTAAGCGACGCGCCAACCAATCTGGAACTACCCCGCCCCCTGCCCCGGTGTAATGACTCTAAATTTCGCGAGATTCATCGGGAAGCTGGAGAAGAATGAGCCAATCACAACGCTTCTTCTTCCAGACCGCAGTGATTGGTTTGATGACTCACTTGACAGTAGAAGACGGCACGTGATCGCGTGCGTCCCTGGCTACACGTGACTCATCCGGCAAGCTACAGAAGTGGTCTGGACAGCGACTATCAGATCCGCTGGAAACTGAATGTTGGCTCCAAGGCTGCAGCGGGGTCGGGGTCGGTCACTTGCCACGGAAAGGGCGGGGTTGGTGACTTGGGTGGCCGGATTGCCCCCTCCCAGTAACCCCGAGGCGTGGCCGGAGCAAGGGTGGGGCAGAGCCAGCCAGTGTCCTGTAGCAGCACTGGAGGCTGGGTTTTCGGAGAGAGAACGGCATCTCCATTAACACACGAAAAAGAAAAAGAAAAAAAAAAAACACCGGGCAGGATGGAATCCCTTCCCACTTGGGCCAAGTGTAACAAACGCGATGACAGAAAATAGGTAGAGGTTCTTGCTATGTAAATAACTATAGAGGACCAGAACTACGTCGGTCGACGAGATTTTGAGCACCCATCCTTACTCCTTCCATCCACGGGTGCCTTGTTAGTTAGTTAGTTAGTTAGTTAGTTAGTTAGTTAGTTAGTTAGTTAGTTAGTTAGTTAGTTTGTTTTTAAGTCAGGGTCCCCATATGTATCCTTAGCTGGCCTAGAACTCTGTAGACTCTGAACTCAGATCTCCCTGAACGACGTGCACCTCCTGGCCAGACCTAGTTTTGCTTTGCTTTGCTTTGCTTTGCTTTGCTTTTTTAAATAAACTACCTGTTCCTGCCTCAATCAATGAGTCTTACTGTTCTAGGATACAAGAACTTGAAAATGTGTGCTAGTGCCCTCCAGTCTCATAGCTACGCCTGCTACACGAAAGCCAGGAAGTAAAGGAAGCAGCATGGAAATTGACCCACCCACAGAGAGAGCTCCCTCCTACATACAGTGGTTCTGGGATCTTGATAAGGGGTGTCAGCCCCCAGCTCTCTATCCAAATGAGTCAACAGGCCCTGATGACTTCTCTTATCCACTGCTTCCTGCCCAAGATACTGGTAACCCTAGAAGGTAGGCCTGGTGTTGGGAGTGCTCTGTCAGAAACATGGACACACTTCTCTTTCCACAGTGTTAGAATTTCTTGAATAATAAACTGGCAGTTTACATCCCTCTTACTGACTGTGTTTGTTGAGTAGTCCTGATTTCACTCTCTTAATCACTAATAACTCAGATCACACTTTATTACATATGTTACAGAATGGCTACACAAGGTTAGAGTCCATTGAGTTCACAGAGCGCTTCCTGGAGGCAGAGGCAGATGGCTGCTACAGATGCAGTATTTAGAAATTAAGGTACCCAGCTGGAGAGCTAGCTGTTGACAACACAGGGTTCAGAGCCATGGAGCTCAGAGCCTCAGAGCTCTAGGATCTAGGCCTCAGGTGTAGGTGTTCTGGTGTAGGACAGATGGATGGATGGATGGATTGACGGCAGTTCAGTCAGGCCACATCGTAGGTGGTGATGGGCTGAGCTGAAGCCCTAGGTAGACTTTAGAGGTTTCTGCTTCACTGGGTGGTCAGCTTAGAAGTCAGGGAGTGCTGTTGCCATCATGGTGGCAAGCACCCTCATTACAGGGTCCAGGCAAGAGTGTTGCACCCTTCGTTGGTATGGTGTTTGTTAGGTTTGAAACCTGGTTTTTCTGCTGTTTTTAATCTGCCTATGTGCTCATTTTGTTCAGTCTACTCTGAGAAGCCTAGAGTGTGCTGACATTTTACTTTTAGAAATAAGGAAGATATCAGTTTATGCCTCACAGATGGTATTGAACAGGACAAGGTCAGGGTCATCCTGCCTCTGCATTTGCACTCAAGGTAGAGTTAAATGCTGCTTGTAACTTGGAGTCACACTGTAAGTACTCTGCTCAGTTTTTTAAAAATTACATACATTAGCCGGGCGGTGGTGGAGCATGTCTTTAATCCCAGCACTTGGGAGGCAGAGGCAGGCGGATCTCTGAGTTTGAGGCCAGCCTGGTCTACAGAGCGAGATCCAGGATAGGCTCCAAAGCTACACAGAGAAACCCTATCTCGAAAAAGAAAAAAATTACATGTATTTATTTGTGTATGTATGTACATGTGCACACATAAGTATGTGCACACCATGCCGACGGAGGTCAAGGACAGTTTGTGGGTCCGGGAGATCAACCTCAAGATGTGGTGTTTTGCTTTCTTTTATTTTGAGATTACGATAAAATTGCGTCATTTCTCCCTTCCATGGACCCCTCTTTGTTCTCTCTCAAATTCCTGGCCTCTTATTTCACAAGTCGTTATTTATGTATATATGTATATACACATACATTCCTAAATATAACCTGCTCAGTCTGTATAATGTTAGCCATATGTATGTTTTCAGGGCCGTGGATAAACAATTTGGTATTTGATAAACAATTGGTGTGCTCTGGCCTAGGGAAGACTGTTACTCCCACCCTTAGTATTCCCCAGTTGCCTGTGGCTTTTTGTGTAAGATTGAGGCCGTCCACTTTGTCGTGTCTATTGGTGTTATCCTTGTTCATCTCAGATCCAGGTAGCTATGTTGGTGAGATTCCATGGGTACGGATTCTGACATTCCTAGAAGACATAGTCTCACAGCAAACTCCTGTTCTTCTGACTTTTACACTCTCTCCACCCCTTCTTCTGCGGTGTTCCCGCAGCCTTCGATGCTGGATGTTTTGTAGTTGTATCCATTGGGACTGGGCTCCACAATTCTGCATTGTGATTAGTTGAATTTTTTTTCAAGACAGAGTTTCTTTGTGTAGCCATGGCTGTCCTGGAACTAGCTCTGTAGACCAGGCTGGCCTTGAACTCACAGAGGTCCCCCTGTCTCTGCCTCCTGAGTGCTGGGATTGAAGGTGTGCGCACCACTGCCCACTGTGCTGGTGTTAGAAACATGCAGGCTTATAAAGTGCTGGGTATGAAATTGAGGGCGTCATACATGCTGAGCGAGTACTCTGCCAACTACGGTACACCCCCAGTCCTTTGCTCAGTTTTCATAGAAGTAACTATTTTAGTATTCATATGTCATGAACTTACAGGAAGCTGAATTGAATTTCATAATTATATTGAAGTAAAATAAGATAGAAAAGACCAACTATTAGATATTGACTTATTGGTTTGTTTAGTGATTTACTTAAAGCCGTGCTTGTACTGCCTATTTACCAATGACTGCACTTGTATTGCCTATGACTTCACTTGCTACCTGCAACATAAAAGACCTGGAGAAATAGCTGAAACGACAGGTCGTTGCCCTTAGCAACCTGCCAACTGCCTCATAAGCTCCTGTAAAATCTCACCTGCATGCCTGCCCTACCTTGTGATTTTACAGCATAAAATGAGAGTACAAACTGAACCCCGGATTGAAACCTTTCAGAATCAGAAGTTATCCTGGCTTCAGTCCACTGGTGACATCTTCCACTCTCATTGGTGTTGAAGTTCTTACTCCAGAAAGATTTCTGCAACATTTCTGGAGGCCCCGGTGAGATCTCCTCACCACAACCCCAGTTGCTCCAAAGGGGCTGCTGGTCCTGGGCCTCTCAGCCCACAAAAGGTTTCTGGAACTGAGAAGCATGCACTCTGTGTGGGATTCTGTGGTCCCCTCCCAGTGGCCAAGGGGATTGTGAAACCCGGGTCCAGAGTCTCTGACTGGAAGAAGATGAGACTAAACTGGACATCCAGACCAGGTGGGGACCCTGGGGATAGGAGGAAAAATTATGAGAGAGATTTTCTCCTAACAGACACACTTAAAGGAAGAGCCACTCCCTAATTCAGACATAGAACCTTTTACTGATGGGAGCCAAAGCCTACAACAGATCAGTGGCCAGGGATGTTACCCAGAGAAACCCTGTCTTAAAAACCAAAACCTAATTAATGGTAATCATCAGGAGGGCTAGCTGATGGCCACAGGAAAATAAATCCAGAGATCACAATAGACAGATGGAATTGTCAGCAGAGACAAAGTCACAATTACCACTAGATATTTCAACATTCTTCTCTCTATAATCAATAGGACGAGTATACAGACAAGTAGAGAGGGTGCAGGGTAATGCAACTTGGGGCCAGAGCGCTTGCCAAGTATGCACAAGACCCTGAGTTCAGTCCTCAGCAAAAAGAAAAATCAGCAGAGGAAGCAGGAGGAGGAGGGGGATCGGAAATGGGAAGGAGGAGGAGGAGGAGGAAGAGGAGGAGGAAAGAAAATGGATATAGAAGAATAAAACACCCCCCCATAAGCTTGGAATTTTCTAGAACACTTATTCAACAACCGTGGCACACCCTAATACCCCTCTGATATTGGGAGCCATCAGGTACAGCTGCACTGCACGGTTAAGCTGCAGAGATGCTGGTTCAAGACCAAAGAAAGCTGAACACCAAGTCTTAGACCACACCCTCCTTAAAAGAAGGGAAGAAAAGGATCAGGAGAGCCCGGCTGTGAGGGCGCTGTGCCAAGCCTTTGGTGTGTCAAGCAAGAAGGAGACCAAGACCCGGTCACTGGCGTTGTCCAGGTGTGGAGGGCTGGTGACATTGACCACAACACTTGCTGGGAACATAAGGACTGGGTAGGACAGCTGGAAGGGTCCAAGGCGGGGTTCATTGCACTTATTTCCAAGGAATTTGCTGGGAAAAGCAGCAGAGATACGGTGCTTTTATAGGTGTGAAAGGGTTTCTTTCTCTTTGTTACCTTGCTTTGTTTTGATTTGATTGTTTCTGAGACAGGGTCTTCGTATGTATGTAGGCCAGGCTGTCCTGGCATTTGGGATGTTCCTGCCTCTGCCTTTCTAAGTGCTGCGATTTAATAGATGCCCATCCTGGACCATTTTAAAGAAGTAGGCTAGGTGAGGGAGGTAAAAAACCAGGAAGTCTGAGAGGAGACAGGGATGGGCACCCAGGGGGAAGTAATCTTGGCTAGGGACACAGGTTTTGGTAAGAGACATGGCTGGTCCCACTAGAGGGTCTGAGAGGGGAGGAGCTAGGCAGTGCCAGGAGCGTCAAGGGATTGGGTGAATTGTCTGCCCAGGTAGACACTCGGATAAATCTTCCCTGTGGATGGTGACGGGTGACGCCAGGCAGATGGATGGGGGAGATGGGAATGGAAAGAAAGCCCCTGAACGTGAGAGAAAATTCCCGACCACCAGAGGGCGTGAACGGACCGTTCTTTTCCTGCTGGTGAGTGGCTTCCCTGGTCTCCAACTCCAGTCTTCAGTTCTTGAAACTTCTAGGACCCCCGATTCAGTTCAGTCCTCACCCTGAGGCCCATTTAACACCGAGCCAAGACAAAAGTGGGGTGGATCCTGGAACAAGTTTCATCAAACAGCGTTCTCCGGTGAGGTGAATTGCCAGCTGTGTCCTCCAGCAGCGCCTAGCAGCCCAAATGGTGTAGTCTGTCTGAAAGCGGCAGCGAAAAGTCCAAACCTTTGGGTACCCTGGGTAGCTGAGACCACCACCTCCACTGCAGCAGTGTTCGGTGTTCGCCAGGCCTGATAGTATTGTCAGAAGTAGGGTTGGTTATGAATGAATGGCCCGACGTGAACCAGGTACGATAGGACACTCTATGATCCCAGTGCTGGAACTACAGACCAGAATAGAATGAGCTGGAAGTTTGCTTAAGTTTGAAATCAGCATGCTCTAAGTCGTGAGTACCAGGTCAGCCAGGACTACATGGCAAAACCTTGTCTTTATTTTATTTAGTTATTTGTTTGTTTGTTTCGAGACAGGGTTTCTCTGTGTAGCTCTGGCTGCCCTGAAACTCACTGTGTAGACCACGCTGGCCTCAAACTCCCAAATGCTGGGATTAAAGGTGTGTACCACTACCAACAGGCTAAGACCTTGTCTCAAAAAAAAAAAAAAAAAAGGTCCAATATGGGATTCAGAGAAGGAATATAAGGAAGCATAGCCTGAAGAGGTCCCACTGAGAGACTGTGTTGTGCATGGGTTAGGAGGGGGAGCAGATGGAGGAGAATGAGTCTGGCACCAAGTTGGGCCTGAGCAGCACTCCATGTAGTATTTTAAAAGGGATATTGTGAATGGACAGGATCTCTACACAGCCTATCACCAATTTATGACAAAAGTATGTGTACTCTAGCTGCTACCATCATCCCACATCTGCTGAGAGGGAGTTCTCTCTCTAGCACCTCTCAACAATTGAAAGCAGATCCTTTCATGGACAGGAAGCTATGGGAAGGCCAGGGGAGAGTCCCATCCCCACCCAGGATCAGCTGAGTCCTATGTCATGAGGCAGAAGGGCACCTTCAAACAAGCTCTTCTCCCCATCAGCCCTCTCTGGGCAGCCTCTGGGATGGTGCACTTCGATGTCTCAGCAGCCTGTGTGCAGCAAGCTGCTACTCAAGCGTGCCTATTCTTACTATATTAAAAATATGTTTAGAGGGAAAAAAACAAGCAGGTTTGGCCCATTTGTGAATCCTTGTAGATAGATCATTTCTGTCTTCTTTGAAATAATAGTGATAATCCAAAGTCTGAGCCCATTATCTGTTCCCTGACTTAGAGCCAGGGTGCAGATGTGTGGGTCCCTTGGATGACTGAATGACTGCATTTCCCAGGCAGATGCTGACTCATGGTGCAGTCAGTGTGCAGTCAGCCCCCGCCCCTACTACCAAGTCTCTGCAGGCTTCTGAATCTGAGATCTTCTGTGTCCTTGTTCCTCTCTCTGCAGGTTATGCAGAGGGAAACAGTAACACAGCACCTAGTGTTAAAGTGGGCATTCAGCATTGGTCACTGCTGGTGTGTCAGCATTTCCATAATGCCAACTCGTCGCGGTTGCTTTGGGGCTGTCCTTTCACCTCTGGAAAGATTATTTAGAACTTCTTGGATGCATCATACCAGAGTGGGCTAATGGAGGGGAGATGGGGATAATTATCTGTTCTTTCTCACACACACAAGAATCATCTGGCTCTGGGACCTGGCACTGGGTAACTGCGCAAGGAAGAAGCATATTGTAAGGCTCACTGTTTTCCGAAGATGATTTGGGAGAATCAAATCATGCCATCATCAGTCCACCAATCAGGGCTCAGCTTTCTAACTGCATTATCATATTTTTAAAGATGACTTTGGCTCAGTTCCCTCTGCCCAACTGAAGAAGCAAGCTATGAATTTGAATTTTCAAAGGCCAATTACTATCCCGAAGAAAGTAAGCACCCAGATTCTGGCCTTTTTGTCCTCCCTGGACGAGAGGAGATGGTCAGAAGCAGGGAAACTTAGTTGGGAGTCATCTCAGCCCCTGCCTCTTGCTGACCCAGATTCTTGAGCCCACAGAACAGCTGTGCAGGTTCAGGGCCAGGAAAGGAGCAGTAATGTTGTCAGTAGATTCACTCATATGGGTCCTCTCCTTACAGACACATCACCCTTATTTGGTAAATGACACTGTCTTCAGAAGCCAGGTCCTATTACAGCTCGATGCTATCTGCAATCCAGGTTCTTTTGGCCTAACCTTACGATGCACTGCAGTTCTTGCTCCACCCATAACCTTCCCTTCCTAGAGGCCAGTTCCTCAGCTAAGAACGTCTCCCTCTCCACCCTCTTCCCTTGCCAGATTAGCGAGGTTAACTGTGGGCACGCCCCTCATCTCCTCTTCCTCTGAAAAAAGTCCTCATCTTCCCATGTGTATCTAATAACGAGTGGGCTGAGGTTGATGGTGGCACTCCAGACTCATTCATTCATTCAATGGGAGAATGCAAGTTGTTTAGAACAATGCCGGGCAGAGGATGAGCGCTCACTAAATGTCAACTCTTGTCAACGCATTCTTCATACACTATTTATGGAGCCTTAAGCGGCTCTGTGATATTCTCTGTGACCCTGCAATGGAGAAAGACGCGGTTCCTGGACCACTCCAGGGCGGAGACACGCGGACCCCGCCCTGTGTTCGGACTACAAGTCCCAAAAGGCCATGCGGCTCCGCGCCTAGCCCCGCCTCCAGGCGCATGCGTAACGTCACGACGCCGACCGCGAGCGGGCGCCGGTGGCTGCAGCCAGCGGGCGGGGCGGGGCCGGCGGGAGCGGTGGCCTTTAGGGCGGAGCCGGCTCCGCTGTCCGCAGTCGGCCGCGGGCTAGCGGACACGGCGTCTTCGGGCTCCCGTTCCTCTCGCTCTCTGCTTCCTTGCGCCGGGCGGTCACCGCCCTTCTCGACTTTCTCTTTCTCCCTTCCGCGGATCCGCCATGTCGGAGCCGGGCGGCGGCGGCGAGGACGGCTCGGCCGGCCTGGAGGTGTCGGCGGTGCAGAATGTGGCGGACGTGGCGGTGCTGCAGAAGCACCTGCGCAAGCTGGTGCCGCTGCTGCTGGAGGACGGCGGCGACGCGCCGGCCGCGCTGGAGGCGGCGCTGGAGGAGAAGAGCGCCCTGGAGCAGATGCGCAAGTTCCTGTCAGACCCGCAGGTCCACACGGTCCTGGTGGAGCGCTCCACCCTCAAAGGTGCGCGGCGCCCCCTCCCCGGTCGCGTGGAGCGGCAAGGGTGCCCCGGTCCGCCGGCGCCCGCACTGTGGGGTCGCTTTGTCTCCGCGGCTTCTCAAGATGGCCGAGTTGGGTGGAGACGGCGTCTCCCGGGCCTGGCCGGGAGCAGGGCCGCATCCCTGCCTCCAAAGTCACATGAGCTTTTTGGTTTCGATTCGTATCCAAGCTCAGCCCCCTTTGGGAAGGATGTGTCTAGGGCAGCCTGGGTGCCGGCCCCTGGGTGGTCTCGGGTACCAGTGGGTTGGAGGGAGCCTGAGTGGGCAGGCCCTGGGCACTCAGCATCTTTGCTCTCTGTGGCTGCCTACGCGTAGGCCTCCTTTGGCCTCACAGCATCGTTGCTGAGTTGGTGTATCTCCCCATTTTACAAACCAGGAAACCGAGTCTGGTGGTTGGCCCAAGGTCACCAGCTAGTACTGGACCTTAGACTAGACTCAAAATACCGGTTTCCAGTTCATTGCTTGTTTTGCTGATCATGGCTTGAAATTGTTGATTAGATGATTAATTGTTGATTAATGACAGCCCTATATCATTTAAGCTTGATTTCAAAGCTTTAAAAAATGTTGGTTACCTGGTTGGCGAAGGAGTCAAACAAGCTGACATACTCCAGTGGTCACCTCCAATAGACAGTCACAGCATCCCTAGATGCGCGTGGAATCTCGAGCTTGCTCGTAGGATTCCTTCCTCCTTGAGTCTTTAAAACCACTTTGTAGCATCTGGGAGCGTGTGTGACACACTGGTGAACGGGTGTGGCATCCCCCTAGAGGTCCAGAGGTGCTGTCCAAGTGAATTTTAAAGTTAGCACTTAAGATAAGATTGAAGATGGTCTGAGAATGTTTGCTAGCAAGTTCCTTAGAATTTCAAATGGCTGTGCGGTTCCCTGTTGGAAAACCGGTGTCGCTGACCTTCCTTTTTCGGATAGTTTGTATCTTTCAGATAGTTTGTATCTCTTAAAGGTTATTCTTATTTGCAAAATGTTCATTGTGGCCTTGCTTTGGGCCAGAAGTTAGAAGATAGCAAAATATTTTTCTTTGATCCACTAGAATGTTTAAAGCAGTATGCTATTGGTGCTTGTTTACTAAAATAATTTTTAACCTATGTTTTTAAAGTAGTTTTGAGTAGTTTAACCCTAACTAATTCTTTTATATTCTTTGTTGCACAGTTTATGTATTGAAATCAGTGATTTAAACACAAACACACAAAAGCCATGAGTCATGGTTTCTCTTTATGAAAAGATTACCAAGTTTTGCTCTTAGCTCTGGAGTGGTTGTCAGTAACTTGCTTTTCTCATACATGGCAATCTGGTACCAAGGGTGGAATGGAACAGTGTCTATGCAGTACACATTTCTTCCAGCAAAGGGATGATCCAGCATCCCAGCCTAGGTTCCATAATGACTTGCACTTTTGAAAGTTGACTAAGGAATTTGAGTGTCTGAGTCTGAAATACTTCCCTTCTGTGTTTATAAAAAATCCTGTATGTACTCCTAGCAATTTAATGTATCATTAATTTCTTGTTTGCTTATGAAAACATAGGGAAAGATTTAAAAATCCAGGTTTATGCCTTAAGATCTCATTCTTATTAGCGTCTTTGTTATCTGTGCTGAGGATTAAATCCAAGACCTTCCATATGCTAATAAGCACACTCTTCTTCTTGTTGTTATTGTTTATTTTTATTGAAAAAAGTCTCACAGTGTAGCTAATGTTGGCCTGGATCTATGTAGATCAGGCTGACCTCAGCTCACAGAGATTACATGGTTCTCTCTGTCTTCTGGGGGCTGCCAAGCACACAATCTAACACTGAACTGCACTCCTAGCTCCATACAGAACCTGGGCCCTTGGTAGGAGGGCTTTGTTTTGGTAGTTCTTGGGAGTTCACCTCAGCTTCTGCACACTTAGATATGTATAGGCAATAGTTAATTGCAGTGAATAAATACCACCAACTGTGATTAATAATATAGCTGATTTCCTGAGCTGGGAAATTTGTTTTTAATATTAGTCACCCCTCCTTTCTCTCTCTCTTTTTGAAGACAAATTATCATGTATCCTAAAGTGGCCTCAAACTCATTTGTAGCCAAGGATGACCTTGAACTTCTGATCTTCGTGCCTCAGTCTCCCAAGTGCTAAAGGTGTTCACTACCTTGGTCAGTTTTTACTGTGGTGCTGGGGATAGTGTGCAGGTCTACATGTGTGCCAGGCTGAGCTGTGTCTCCAGCCTCTCCCCAAACACTTGTACCAAGTAAATAGAAGCATTTTTGTATGTGGCCAAATAAGATTGTTTTGTTTTTTAAGCTACCCTAACCAGCGATAAACTTTCATTAAAGGGCAGAATTCCTGAGAAATCTGCTCTAATTCTTAGTCTGTGAGAAATTGTTCTCTTCTAGATGAAGAGGTGTTCGTTCCTTAACTAGGTGGTTTACACAGTAAGGATGTTTTTGTAGCAGTTCTTAGGTGGGTACCAGTTTTCCTTGTGCGCTGTTCCTGGCACGTTGGTCCTGTCAGTAGGAACATAACAGTTGTGCCTCTGTGACTGGCATCCTCCAACTTTTGTGCCCGGCAAGGATGATATGCAGAGAGAGAGACAGACAGACAGACAGACAGACTGAGACCACACACTTGTTCTTACACTTCACTCCATTCTTAGGCTTGGAACTTTGTCTTCATGACTGGGAATAATGGCTGCTTTTAGTGTATGGGTCTTGAACTGGCAATGCCGTCTTTTCTAGGGTAGGTAATTTAGGGGATTCGACTCTTCATTAGTGCAGAGATGGCTGGGGACTGGAATGTGGAAGAATTTCTCACATTTCATGTAGAGCATCTTATGGTTCCCAGCTTCATAGAAACATAGCTGTGTGGAGACTTAGGAGAATTGTTTCTGTGAGCTTTCAGAAGTTGTTTTTGTAAGCATTTAATTTTCATGAGAAATTATGAAGGGTGGTAATTGATGGCTTTAAAGACTTCATACAGCTGAACATCCCTGGAGGTGTTAAAGGATGCTGGGGGCCAGAAGTGTTTCAAGTATGACTTTTGCCTCTCTAATCTGAATTATGAAATACTTCTCAATCTGAAATTCTCTGATCTTCAAAAAATTGAGATTTTCCGATTATGGATCTTCAGCCTGCATTCATTTCCAGACTTGGCCCTCACGTGGTTAGTAAAGGGATCAGTCCGTCAACAGGGAAGCTTTCTGTGAGGCTGTAATACTTGAGCAGGAGGAGCCTGTCAACCCGGGCGCACTGCCTAGCTGTCAGGTGCAGGTGGGGCCTTGCTCTCCTGTGGGACGAGGCAGCCTGCAGCAGGGAGTGTGCGGTGCAGTAAATGTGGTTTCGTTGGGCAGAGGGGAGACCGTATCCACTGCTTTCGAAAAGAGTAAAGATGGGTGGACTGAGAACCCCAGGAGAGAATCAGTTAGGTAAAGGACTTTGGGGGCGGGAGCTGGAGAGATGATGGTTCAGCAATTAAGAACACTGGCTGTTCTTCCAAAGGACCCGGGTTCAATTCCCAACACCCACATGGCAGTTCACAGCTGTCTGTAACTCCAGTTCCAGGGGGTCTGATACCCTCACACAGATATACATGCAGGCTTTTTTTTTTTTTTTTAACACCAATGTGGAAAAAAAAAAGGACTTTGTCGGGTTTTTTTTTTAATTGAAAAAATTTTTCCATATAATATGTTTTGATCATATTTTCCCTTCTCCTCAATTTCTCCAGATCCTCCCCACCTCCCTGCCCATTCGAACTTATGTTCTTTTTCTCTTTCAGAACAAAAACAAAAAAGATCCCAGCACTTGGGAGGCAGAGGCAGGCAAATCTCTGTATAGGCAAATCTCTGTGAGTTTGAGGACTAGTCTACAGAGCTTCAAGAAACCCTATCTCAAAAAAACACACAAAAAAAAAAGAAAGAAAAGAAAAAAAACACAAAAAAACCCTCACAAAAACCAATAAAATTTAAAAAAGACCCAAACACAGTAACATGAAATACAAAGTCCACAAAAATACCATTGACTTCGTTTTGTGTTGGCCAGCTACTCCTGGGCATAGGGCCTGCCCTGAAGTGTGGTAGATTAGCCAGTGAGACTTCATTGGAGAAAGCTGGTTTTCCCCTTGCCAACAGGTATTCATTGTAGACAGCTTCTTGATTAGGGGTGAAGCCCACGTCTACTTCCCTTCCACAGCGCTGGAGCCCTGTCTGATTGAACTTGTGCGGGTCTTGTGCATCCTGCCACAGCCTCTGTTAAATCTGTTCGTTCATCCGTGCTTCAGTCCTGCTGTGTCTGGAAGACCCCTTTTTCTTGAAGTCTCCACCACAGTTTTCCCACTTTCAAATAGATCCCCGATCCTTGAGGGGAGGGGTTTGATGAAAGGAAAAGGATTTTTTAAGAATTCTGAAGCCTGAAACTAGTCTATGCAGTTCTTCAGTGCATCTGTTAAGATGGGAATGTCTGATGCTGGAAAAATGGCTCCATGGTTAAGAGCACTCACTGCTCTTGCAGAGAACTGGGCTTGATTCCCAGCACCTATATGGCGACTCACAACCTCTTGGCCTCCGTGAGCAACAGGCATACAAGTGGTACACAGATGTGCATTCAGGCAAAACACCCATACACATACAATAATATTAAAAAAATTTTAAATGTTTGTTTTAGTCAATTTTCTTATCAACTATTTCTTCTAAATTAATATTAGCTAAAAAAGTATTAAGTCCTTGGGACTGGGAGGTATCTCGATGGTAGGGTGCTTATGTAGACTTTGGTTTCATCCCCAACACTTGGTAGGGCAGTCCCTAATCGCAGCACTGGGGAGGTAGAACCAGAAGACTCAAGTTCAAGGTTGAATCCAAGGCCTGCCTAGACTATGAATATTAAGTTCCTTAGGCATTAGTGGCTTTCTGTTTAAATGAACTAAGTTTTGTACCAGTAGTTAAGTGAGGTGTAATGCTTCCTTAGCGCACCTGAAAGGATATTTTTTTTTTTTTTTTTTTTTTGTTTTTTGAGACAGGGTTTCTCTGTGTAGCTTTGCGCCTTTCCTGGGACTCACTTGGTAGTCCAGGCTGGCCTCGAACTCACAGAGATCCACCTGGCTCTGCCTCCCGAGTGCTGGGATTAAAGGCGTGCGCCACCACGCCCGGCTGGATATTTCTTTGCAAAGCTTTCAGGTTGAGAAAACCTGACTTTCTCAGAGGAGTTCTTAGCCGGGTACCAGCATAGAGGGTAGTGTGGCAGCAAAGTCATGGTCCTCAGCACCAGAGATGAAAAATGGATAAAACTAAAACATTCCCATGAGAAAAGAGAGTTCGTGTGGTGATGGTGACCACCATGATAAAAAAAAAGATAAACCCAGGAACTTGTAACAAGCCAGTTGTGGGATGAGGGGCAGGGATGCCTTCATCTTGCTCTGTGGCTGGCAGAGAGTTGGGAGGGAATGGCCAAGCTTTTTCCCCTCCCTAGTCACCATACTTGATGAAAATGTCTACTCAGGTAGTACAATTCTTACAGCAGTTGAATTTTATTAAGACACGGTGTGCTCCTAATTTGCACTAGTAATTTGAGATATCCAAGTGCTACTGCCAGTTGGCCATCGTCCTCCAGTGTGGCTCAGCACAGCATGCAGCTCAGCCACCAGGAGGCAGGCCCAGCTCTTCCTGAGCTTTGATTCTTCACCTGTGTTAGCTGTGTATTAACCGGGAACTCACAGGGATCAGGAACCTGATGCGAGATTTATTGAAATGTACCACCTGATAAAACATGTAACTTGTGTTTCTTCTAGATAGAAGGCACTCACAACCTTCCTGTTATTAGCAATTAATAATCAAGTGTCTTTATAGGGAGCACGCGCACAGTTCTGCAGCTGGTCCATTACTCTGGCTAACCTGAACTCATTCTGTAGACCAGGCTGACTGGAACTTGTGGTGATCCTCCTGTCTCTGCTTCCCCAGTGCTGAGATCACAGGTATATGCTGTCACATTTGGCCTTTTGCAAAAGATTATCTGATGGCAATTTATCAAACATTGTAACATTCTATAAGTGGGATTTGAGCACATTCAGACTTTGTGTATTTATTCACTAGGGATTATATAACAAGACTGATCCAAATGTGTTTCTCTGACTGAATGGTAGTGACTTCCCCAAGTTATTATCAGAGGGTTCTGGAATTTCACCAAAGCCGCAGGACTGCCTTCAAGTTCTTCCTGTCTGAGGATTATGTCATTGGGTGTGTCTTCCTGAGCTGCCCTGAGCAGCTTTCTGCCGCACTGCAGTGCTCCTAGTGTTGAACTGCAGCCTTGGTTGGCTACAGACTCACTCTACAGCCCTGACTCACTCACTGCCTGGAGTGGGCCATGGAGCCTGTTGGATTCTCTTCTGTGATTGCATTTCTGTGAATGATGTTGAACCATTGGGAAGGACTGCTTCAGAGTTTCCAGTTGTGTCAAGTGGTTATAGAATGTTCTTTTACTGTCTGTATGTTACTTGAGTGTTATTTGGTGATGTATTTCATCTATCTATCTATCTATCTATCTATCTATCTATCTATTTTTGTTTTTTCAAGGCAGGCTTTCTTTGTGTAGCCTTGACTGCCTGGAAGTAGCTCTGTAGACGAGGCTAGCCTCGAACTCACAGAGATCCACCTGCCTCTGCCTCTCAAGTGCTGGGATTATTTTAGAAAACTGAAGGGAACAGTATTTCTTTTCTCCTCCTTCTCTTCTTCCTTCTTCTTCTTGTTTTTGTTTGTGTTTTTGTTTTTCAAGACACAGTTTCTCTGTGTAGCTCTGGCTGTTCTGGAACTTGCTCTGTAGACCAGGCTGGCCTTGAACTCACAGAGATCCGCCTGCCTCTGTTTCCTGAGTGTTAGGATTAAAGACATGCGCCTTCAGGCCTGACAAGACAGTGCTTCATAATTCCCCTGCCTTGACAGCGTGTCTTTATGTGCCTTGTCTTACTTGCATTTCAGAGATTGTAGGCATAGGTGTGGCTACTTCCAGGCAGCAGGGTTATCTTATAATGTAGCCAATTTGAGTGGTTGCAAAATCAGTTGATTTATAAAGTGTTTTTTAAATAGGTTTTTTTGTTTGTTTGTTTGGGGTTTTTTTTTTTGGTTGTTTTTTTTTGGGGGGATTTCGAGACAGGGTTTCTCTGTGTAGCTTTGCGCCTTTCCTGGATCTCGCTCTGTAGACCAGGCTGACCTCGAACTCACAGAGATCTGCCTGGCTCTGCCTCCCGAGTGCTGGGATTAAAGGCATGCACCACCACTGCCCTTAAATAGTTTTTAAAAGGTTAAACAATTAAAAACTTCCCTTAGCATTCATTTGGGCAGGCCTGTGGTGGGAGGACCCTGTACAAGAGGAGCATGTTGGATCTCTTGCCAAAGTATGGCTTCATAATCTGGAGGGAGGGACACAGGCTCAGTGCTGGGCACTCCCCACTCCATAGCACTGGGTGACAGCCCTTAGTGGTCATGCTCCAGATTCTAAGACAACTGAGGACTTCTGAGGGGAGCCATACAGCCAACAGATGCTGACGTTCTGCACCTGCAGGGGGTTGCTTTTCAACATCCACACACTACACAGTAGACCATCTCTCCTCAGCTGAGATGCAGAGTGCCAACCCAGTCAAGCAGGGATCCCGTGTCAGAGAGAAGTGGCATGCAGCATCTGGGCAGGCACTGCCTTCTCTTCTCAGTGTGCCTGAGGCCTTCAGGGTACAGTCAGAAGATGCCAACTCCCACATAATGACAGTTATTACTTTTAAATACAAGAGGTAGTACCAGGCATACTAGAATGTTCTGCCACCCACTTCTTTCTCCCCTTCCCAAAATTAGATAAAAAATAGTTGTTTGGAAGAAAAGTCTTCTGGATAAGATACATTCCATATCATGCTTTCTAGTATGGATTTTGTTTTAAAAATTAGCTTATAAGGAAATGGTTTTCATTATGGCATTTGCATACATAGGTGTCATTTTACTTTGTTATTATTCAGCCCCGGTCCCCTTTGCCCTCCCCATCCTACCTGATCCCCTCTTACTGCTCCCCTGCTTTTCTCCAAATAATCCCCACTTCTGTTTCCATCTCACATGTATCTCATTACCCTTTTTACTCCCCCACCCCCCAAGATTGCTTCCTCACCTCTCACGGTCCTCTTTCCACCCTCCACCCCACACTCCTGACTTAATCCGAAGCCCACATAAGAGAGAAGACTTTGGTCTTTGAGTCCGCTAATCCTGAGCTTATTCACTTACCACGGTGATCTTCAGCTCCACCCATTTTGTGCAAACATCGTGACTTAGAATTTTGCTTCTGCCAGGCGGTGGTGGTACACGCCTTTAACCCCAGCACGCAGGGAGGCAAAGGCAAGTGGATCTCTGTGAGGTCTCTCTGGTCTACAGAGTGAGTTCTAGGACAGCCAAGGCTACACAGAGAAACCCTATCTTGGAAAAAAAAAAAAAAAAAGATTTTGCTTTTGTCTCATCTTAAACTAACAAAACAGATAGCGTTTGCTCGGGCGCTGTATTTTTTTTTTTTTTTTTTTTGGTTTTTCGAGACAGGGTTTCTCTGTGTAGCTTTGCGCCTTTCCTGGGACTCACTTGGTAGTCCAGGCTGGCCTCGAACTCACAGAAATCTGCCTGGCTCTGCCTCCCGAGTGCTGGGATTAAAGGCGTGCGCCACCACCGCCCGGCCGGGCGCTGTATTTTATACTTGAATTTCATGGATTGATTGCTAAAAGAAGCCTCGTAGACCACCCAGTTTAATGTCCTATGCCCTTCTCTGCTTATGAGTTTGAAGTTCACACCACTCAGCCTCTGCATCTTCTGTTATGTTTATTGCTTTTTCACCTACCTCGTGGCTTAAAAATGAAGGCAGGGCTGGTGTGGTGGCTCATGCCTTTAATCTCAGCACTTGGAAGGCAGAGGCCACCAGGGTTATACAGTGAAACACTGTCTCCAAAAAAAAAGGGGGGCGGGGAAGAAGAGGGGCGATATAAACGAGGAAATGTATAAATAATCCTGTTAAATCCCTCAATTGTGTGTAGATTTTGCTAATGCTGGTCTTTCACACTGCGAGTCATTGTGGAGATAATTCAGCTAGAATGTTCAAATGCCTTAGAGGTTATTTATAACTTGATAGAGAAGTTTGCTCATCTTTTAGTGCTATTATTTTATTTTGAAACCGAGTCTCACTATATAGACCAGGCTGGCTTTAAACTCACAGATATCCTGCCTCCCAGGTGCTAGGATTAAAGGCCTGTGCCACCACACCAAGATCCCTCTTAAAAATTCTTTCTATAATTTTGATTTTTAGTTTGGAAGTCTGACTCACATGCCTCCTGAGACTGTCGTAGGGCCAAGTTCCAATAAGCTTTGAGTGGGACCTGTTTGCCCTGTGGGCCACATGGCCTGGGCCTTCCATTAGCTTAGGTAGAAAAGGTGGTTCTATCTGAAGCCCCCAAAAGACTGACAGGTGCTTAGCATGGCAAAGGAAAAGCTGGGTGACTGCCTCTGGGGGCATTTCTTGTCAGCAGTCTTCCTGGGTGGGTTTCTCCCTTAGCCTGGTCCTGCCATGTGCTGGTGAAAAGCTTGTGTGGACTTGTAGGTCTCTGCATTCTCACGGTGCTTTCCAGCTGAGCATCTTGGGGACCACTTACTTACACTCTGTACCTGGACAACAGGGCTAATAGTCCTGCCAGTCTAGGGCTGACTGTATGACATGGAAATGCTTGTCGTGTCGTGTATTAAGAGCTGAATACTCAGGATAGAAAGAGATTTGTATGTTTGAGACACAGGGTGAGTGTAGTGGGCTGGGACAGTGAGAAGTTGACAGAAACTACTGGCACCTGGCACTGCGCACAGGCGTGCCTTGCCCTGAGCCCTCATTTGTGTCCTCCTGTGAGTCCTTCCAACAACCCAAGCACTCAGTATTGCCTGGAAGATACAGAGAAGTCAGTCTCCTTGTCCCCAAGATCACATAGCAAACAAATGCCCGACTTAGGAGTCAGGAAAAACAGGTAGTGCCAGCACCCTGGGACTTGAGAGGTGGGGTGGGAGGGGTGAGGGCCAGTCTCTTAAGATTTGATAGATAAGAAATTAGAAATGGCAATGTGAATTTGATGATATTGTTATAACTTGTAGAGGATGTTGGTGATGAAGGAGAAGAGGAGAAAGAATTCATTTCCTATAACATCAACATAGACATTCATTACGGGGTCAAGTCCAATAGGTAAGTAGTGTGAGTGTGCTACTACGACAATGAGCCACAGGTCTACTGCACATGAACACAGCCTGAACATAGGCAAGATTTCTAAGTCAGTTTAAATTCTGAAACACTCCAATTTTAATAGTCACACATAGTGCCGGTCTTATGTTTCAGCTGTCATGTACTTACTAGTAGTTTGGGGTTTCAACTAGATTTTTTTTTTTTTTTTTTTTTGGTCTAGTAATAGTCTCTGCTTTTATTTATTTTCATCATTATAAATTAGTAGTAAACATTCTTGTGTACAGGCCTGATTCTTTTTAGGATAAATCCTTCAAAGTAGTATTACTAATTCACAGGAAAGACATCATTAAAGTTTTAATGAATGTTGATAGATTTTCCACCTTCCAGAAAGTTTGTATCAACTTGTAATTCCAGTAGAAACTTTCAAGTTTTCATATATGAGTACTATCATTATTCTGCATCGGCAGTCAAGACTTATTAAGCAATTTAAAGACTACAGGGGAGTTGTTGAGTATAGTGGTACACACTGTATCCCAGCATGTAGAAGGCTGAAGCTAGAGGATCAAGTTGGGGTTAGCCTAGTCTGCATAGGAGGAAAAGACTCTATCTCAAAAAAAAAAAAGGTTGCAGAAGAGTTGTGTGGACAGTGAGTAGAACTCCTAGATAGGAGTTGGTAGCATTTGCCACACATGGGTTGGGGAAGCACAGTGATTTGCCTAACCTGCACTGCAATATATAAATGTGTGTGTGTGTGTATAAATTTTTCCTTCGGCTTCCCATCTTTTGCGGTACTATAAGCACTCTACCATTGGGTAGGTCACAGTACAGGAGCCTTTCCTCTGCTTCTACCACGTGGGTTCCAGGGTGGAGGACGGGGGATTGATACAGGATACAGTCATTCTCCCATAGTGGGAAAGGAAGATGGTCGCAGCTAGAAAAGCAACCATTCAGTCTGGTTGGTTGGTTAGTTTGAGACAGGTCTCACTATGTATTCCTGGCTGGCCTGAAACTCACAAGAGATACCCCTGCCTCTGCCTTCTGAGTGCTGAGATTAAAGGTGTATGCCACCACACCTACCCAGCTCAGTGTGTTCTTAATATAATTTTAAGTTAAACATTCAAATGAAGTTTTAATTTGTTTTCAACACAAAATCTATAGCTGTTAAAACTACTAAGAGTGGGACTTTTCTGTTCTAATTCTGCCTTTGCCTTTTAGCTTGGCATTCATCAAGCGAACTCCTGTGATTGATGCAGATAAGCCTGTGTCTTCCCAGCTCCGAGTCCTCACTCTCAGTGAAGACTCACCCTATGAAACACTGCATTCTTTCATCAGCAATGCAGTGGCTCCTTTTTTCAAGTCCTACATCAGAGAGTCTGGCAAGGCAGACAGGTAAGCCCTACTTTCTCACTGAGTCTGGGCTCTGTCTCGTTACAGCAGTGTATCTCCTTAATACTGAACAGACCTTACATAATGCTCTAGTTCTGAGATACTTCATGTCTTTGTAGGGATGGTGATAAGATGGCTCCTTCAGTTGAAAAAAAGATTGCAGAACTTGAGATGGGACTCCTTCACCTGCAGCAAAATATTGAGATCCCAGAAATCAGCTTGCCCATTCATCCCATTATCACGAACGTTGCAAAGCAGTGCTATGAGCGTGGAGAAAAGCCCAAAGTTACAGATTTTGGTGATAAGGTTGAAGACCCAACTTTTCTTAACCAATTACAGTCTGGAGTTAATCGGTGGATCCGAGAAATTCAAAAGGTAAGAGCACTGTGAAATGATTTGCTTTTTGGCAGTGGTTTGCTCTTTTAATGTCTGTGGGAAGTTGCCCCAAGTTCTGGTGTGACTAACGTGATGGTAGGAGCCCCTCCAGTTTCTAGGGATGTTCATGCAGGGCCAGAGTCTGGGCAGAATAGTAAGTGTACTGTGAACTGTGGGAGCCAACCACCTCGCCAAGCTTCAAACCAAACCCTTCAAATGTATAGGGGAGAGATCAACTTGAGATTTACAAGTCAATGTCATCTTATCTTCAAAGGTGACCAAACTCGATCGAGATCCTGCATCGGGAACTGCCTTGCAAGAAATCAGCTTTTGGCTAAACTTGGAACGTGCACTGTACCGCATCCAGGAGAAACGGGAGAGCCCTGAGGTCCTCCTGACTCTGGATATCTTGAAGCATGGCAAACGTTTCCATGCCACTGTCAGTTTTGACACTGACACAGGTAAGACCCAGAGCTGATAATCTGATGCATAAGTTATTGATCTTGCTTCTTAAGGTCTTTGATGATTTAGATGACAACTAGTAGATGCACTGTGTGATGAGACCCAGGCCCAGCCTTTTGTGTACCAGCAGGACACACCCTAAACACTACTCTTCTAACTCTTAACCCTTTCTCTCTCCGGCATCTTGTCTCCTTCTTACCTTAATCCTATGGGATAAAATTCTAGGGCTCCCCTCAGCACCTACACATTCTGTTCCCCTTCACGGCTTTTGAGAAACTACGACAGTTTCTAGTTCTGAGGCTAGTGAGCCCTGGGACTCGGCCTCCTGTCGCTCCACTGTGTGGTTGCTGGGTAGTCAGGTGGTCATTGCCCGTGCTGCAGAAGGAAGGCGAGTGCATCATTGTTGCTTTCCTCCTCTGCTTTCCTGCTCCATTACCTTCTCCACCTTCCTCCCTCTCCTGAATGGTCAGGAAGTGCAGAGCTGGGCGTGGTGCACACCCTCTCGTCTCAGCATCTCCTCTCCCCACCCCCGGTGCTGAGAATTGAACCCAGTCTCTTAGATCCTGAGTAAATGCTCTTCCACTGAGCTAGCCCCAGCCTAATCACAGAACTTTGGAGTTAGAGGTAGGAGTCTAAGGCCAAGGCCAACCTGATCTACATAGCAAGACCCTATTTCAAAGACAACCAAGGGATGGGAATGTAGCTCAGTGGTAGAGTGCTTGCCTAGCATGCATAGGTCTTGGGTCCAGTACCAAATTCTGTAGTAGGTTAGCTAATTCTTTTTAAGATTGATTTTATTTATCATGTATACACTGTTCTGTCTGCATGTTTGCCTGCATGCCAGATCTCATTACAGATGGTTGTGGGCCACCATGTTATGTGGTTGCTGAGAATTGAACTCGGGACCTTTTGAGCAGTTGATGCTCTTAACCTCTGAGCCATCTCTCTAGCCCAACTAATTGCTTTTTAATAGGAACAGGAGGAATGAAGTTGCATTGGCATGTACTAAACGCAGAAATGTTTGGCCAGTATCTATTTGTCAAGCATTTCTACAAGTTCCATAGCCACAAAGATCAAGTAATTAAGACCCATTTATTTCCTCCCAACAAAACGTGGTACTCCGCTTTTTAAGTAAGGAAATCTCAAGTAGAGTTCTTCAGGCTACCATGACCACCTTACAAATGTTAACTGGCATTCACCAACACTGATATGTACATTCGATTCTTTTCTTTAAAACAACTCTGAAACTTTAATTACTTCTTTTTTTTTTTTTAAAGATGGGTTTTTATGTAGTCATGTAGCCTAGACTGGCCTCAAACTTGGTATATAGCCAAGGATGGTCTTGAACTCCTGACCATCCTGTCTGCATTTCCCCAGTACTGGGGTAACAGGAGTACCACCTCACCTTGCTTTGAATCTTTCTTCCCTAATACTTTTTAAAAATCTTATGTCAGAGGAAGAGGTAGACCAAAGAGGTAGGCCAGTTTTTCCTGTGAGTCTATGTTCATAATGACACCCTTTAAATTCAGCTGTTAGTGAGTGTTCTCAAGGCTGACAGTCAAGTTTCTCTAAACTTAATTATTACAGTAAAACATGTAGACAATACTAAAGCAAAATATAAAGTTAAGCAGGCAGTTGCCTCCAGCAAGTGTTGGGGTGCAAGGGTGGCTACCATCCATTTTTAACTAAGTGTTGGGTGTCTGTGTGTGTGTGTGTGTGTGTGTGTGTGTGTGTGTGTGTGTGCGCGCGCGCGCGCGATCATGTGTGTACACGGTGCCCACCGAAGACAGAGAGGCTATTGGGTCCTGTGGAACTGAAAACTTATCATGGTTTTGAGCTGCCATGTGGATGCTGGGAACCAAATCCAGGTCCTCTGCAAGAGCAGCCAGTGCTCTTAATTACGGCGTCATCTCTCAACCCATCTCTGCTCTTAAGAAAAGCAAAACTGCTGGGCGGTGGTGGCGCACGCCTTTAATCCCAGCACTCAGGAGGCAGAGCCAGGCCTCTATGATCTCAGGATCAGGCCTCAGGATCTCTGTGAGTTTGAGGCCAGCCTGGGCTACCAAGCGAGATCCAGGAAAGGCGCAAAGCTACACAGGGAAACCCTGTCTCAAAAAACAAAAAAAAAGAGAAAAAAAGAAAGAAAAGAAAGAAAAGCAAAACTGAGGCCATGTTAGGGCTAGTGGTGCTTTTTTTTTTCCCAAATACCGTGAGTGATTTTTCTGTAACTAAAGCATTTATAACATCAAAATGGATTCCATAGTTAAGATGTAATTTACTTGATTTTATTACTTTCCACAAAAGCCATTAACCCTTTCTGTCAATCCAGGTCTCAAGCAGGCGTTGGAAACAGTGAATGACTACAATCCTCTGATGAAAGATTTCCCTCTAAATGACTTGCTCTCTGCCACTGAGCTGGACAAAATAAGACAGGCACTTGTTGCAATTTTCACACATCTGAGAAAGATCCGAAACACAAAATACCCCATTCAGCGGGCACTGCGTCTTGTAGAGGCAATTTCCAGAGACTTGAGTTCTCAGCTGCTCAAAGTCTTGGGCACTAGGAAGCTGATGCATGTAGCTTATGAAGAATTTGAAAAAGTAAGTCTTAGTTCTTAGAAAACCACCCTGAACCAGTGAGATGATGTGACGTAATGACAAGTCCATCTCCCACATTTCGCCATAGGTCATGGTGGCTTGCTTCGAAGTCTTCCAGACGTGGGATGATGAGTATGAGAAGCTCCAGGTACTGTTGAGAGACATCGTCAAGAGGAAGAGGGAAGAGAACCTGAAGATGGTGTGGCGCATCAACCCTGCTCACAGGAAGCTTCAGGCGCGCCTTGACCAGATGAGAAAGTTCCGACGCCAGCATGAGCAGCTGAGAGCGGTCATTGTCAGGGTCCTGAGGCCACAGGTATGTCTCTGTTGCAGACGTTCACGTGCTCTATGCTTTGATGCCTAGTTCACACTTTTAAAGAACTACTTCGTACCTAGTGTTTTCTTCAGTTTTCCTTTAGTCACTTGTCATCTTTGAGATCTTGTGATGCTGCGTTATGTTGTTCTAGGTATCCAAATACTTGGGGTGCAGTGCAGAGCAGAGTACTGGCCAACGTGTGAGGTCCCAGCTCCCCCACCATGCTCCACCCATTCCTTCTCCCCTTCACCTTGAGAGCCCTAGAGCCAGACACCCTGGGCTTTAGATTGTAGTGTGTGGCTTTTACAGAGTCCTTGCCCATAAATTATGAGAAATGATTGTTTATCTTTGAACTTAATTAAAATAATTCAGTGCTTCCCTTTTTCTTTGTGCATTTTTGGGGTAGAGTATTTTGTTCTGTTTATTTTTTTTTGTCTTGTTCCATCCTAGGGATTAAAATCGTCAGGTGTCGTGCTGCTGAACGACACCCTAGTCCTGTATGTTCTTCACCTCTTTGCATTCCCTCTTCTTTTTCATCAGTTATTCTTTCCCTTCTGAAAAAATAGAGTAAAGACAAAAGTGTGCCGGGAGATCGAACGGCGCGGTCATGGTTGGATTGTGACCATCAAGGAAGGAAGATTTGAAAGGCCACACTGCTGCATCGTAATCCTGTGCTCTGCAATGATAGAATTCACCTCTTTTGCAAATATTTTTGTTCCAAATCTTTCTTTTAGGTCACAGCAGTTGCACAGCAGAACCAAGGAGAGGCACCTGAACCCCAAGACATGAAGGTGGCTGAAGTCCTCTTCGATGCTGCAGATGCCAATGCTATCGAGGAGGTGAACCTGGCCTATGAGAACGTCAAGGAAGTGGATGGGCTGGATGTTTCCAAAGAAGGTACAGAGGCTTGGGAGGCTGCCATGAAGAGATACGATGAGAGGATCGACCGTGTGGAGACCCGCATCACTGCCCGCCTTCGAGATCAGCTCGGCACAGCCAAGAATGCCAATGAAATGTTTAGGATTTTCTCCAGGTTCAATGCACTGTTCGTCCGCCCACACATCCGAGGGGCCATCCGTGAATACCAGACCCAGCTGATCCAGCGTGTAAAAGATGACATCGAATCTCTGCACGACAAGTTCAAGGTCCAGTACCCTCAAAGCCAAGCTTGTAAAATGAGTCATGTCCGTGACTTGCCTCCTGTGTCAGGGTCTATCATCTGGGCTAAACAGATTGACAGACAGCTCACTGCCTACATGAAGCGAGTGGAAGATGTCCTGGGCAAAGGCTGGGAGAACCACGTGGAAGGGCAGAAGCTGAAGCAGGATGGAGACAGCTTTCGAATGAAGCTCAACACCCAGGAGATCTTCGATGACTGGGCAAGGAAGGTTCAGCAGCGCAACCTCGGTGTCTCGGGGCGCATCTTCACCATTGAGAGTGCTCGTGTGCGGGGTCGCACTGGGAATGTGCTCAAGTTGAAGGTGAACTTCCTTCCCGAGATCATAACTCTGTCCAAAGAAGTGCGAAACCTCAAGTGGCTTGGCTTCCGTGTGCCGCTTGCAATTGTGAACAAGGCTCACCAAGCCAACCAGCTCTACCCATTTGCCATCTCACTGATTGAAAGTGTCCGCACTTACGAACGCACCTGCGAGAAGGTGGAGGAGCGCAACACCATCTCGCTCTTGGTGGCCGGCTTGAAGAAGGAGGTGCAGGCCTTGATCGCAGAAGGCATCGCCTTGGTGTGGGAGTCCTACAAACTCGACCCCTACGTGCAGCGCCTGGCAGAGACAGTGTTCAACTTCCAGGAGAAGGTAACTTAATTTGACCCTTCAGCATGTGTGGTGGATCTAGTCGTTAAGTCAGGGAACACTGGTTCTCCCCAGCAGTCTGTAAGACTGGAGCTAAAGCCACTGGAGCTCGGGAGGAGAGACGTTTCCTGGGGCTTTGAGAATGCTGGCGAGGAACACTGAGAAATCTAGATAGAGAAGGACATGGGGACCATAGGCAGGTGCCGATACAGCTAGAGGGAGAGGTGTCTCCAAACCTGTAGGAGTGCTTGTTCCCTGAGCAGGCAGAGGGAAAGACACTGGTGTTCCTGGCCATCCTTTCCTCTCCGGGCCATGCAGGGGGAGCCGCATCCTCACGCCAGCGCCCAGGGCTAGCTGTTTACGGAGGGACTTCTCTGCCCTCAGTGAGCAGAGTTCTTCATGAGAGGAACAGCAGGAGTAAAAGTCATAGAGCAAGTGGATTGTTTTAATGCTAAACACACCTCCTCCAGGTGGACGATCTCCTGATAATTGAGGAAAAAATAGACCTGGAAGTCCGTTCCTTGGAAACCTGCATGTATGATCACAAGACCTTCTCCGAAATCTTGAACAGAGTTCAGAAAGCAGTGGACGACCTAAACCTGCACTCCTACTCCAATCTGCCCATCTGGGTCAACAAGCTGGACATGGAGGTATGGCTGGGGTGGCCAGAGCGCTTTTCCTTTTTGCTGTCCCCGCAGGCATGAGCCCTGTTAGGTGCGGCCTTTAGTTGTCTGCAAAGCATTTCCTTAGATACTCACTTGGCTGGGCCTCCAGAATCCCTCAACCAATGCCACAGCAGAATGCTCTGTGCCCTGTCCCCCACAGTCTCAGCTAGGAGCAGGGAGTTGAGGCTCGGAGGAGAGCCCCTCCTTTTGCTGGACACATGCCAGGTTCCTATTGGTCTTTCTCTCCTGGTCATAGGAGTTCAGTTGTTTGCTTTTTTGGGTGGCAATGGTGGTGATGCTGGGCATGGAGTCCAGTGCCTTTCTCACCAGTGATCCACTCTGCAGCCCCTAGCCCTCCGGGCATCCTTCTCTGACCACTGCCCTCCCCACACCAGATTCCTAAAGCTGTGGAAGGGTGAGGCCGGACTCAGTGGCTTTTCTTACGGCCGCATTTGGAGAGGACAAGTGGCTAGAGAGGCCATAGCAGAGGTTACAGATTGAACGTGGCTGGTTCTCGCCTTAAATTTAAAATGGTTTCCACGCAGAGGGTATGGTAGGAAGAAGAGTTAACAGCCCACAGAAGCTGTGGATGGCCCTCAGCCCTCACATTCCTGCGGTGTAGTATGGCCTAGGGCACACTGGTGGCCAAGACATGTAGAAGTCCTGTCTGTCACAGGACATTTGCCTCATTCTGGACAGAGAGAAGGCTTTCTTCTACTTGTTGAAGGGAAATGGCTTGATCTCCAGTCACTGTTTCTAATTTCACCTCTAAAGCTAGCTACCTCCAAGCGCCACAAAATCACACGTAAAGTGAGTTTTCCATCATAAATAATAGCCACCAAGAGTTTAACTGCCTCTCCAACATGGCGTTAAGTCTCCCTGTCGCTTAGGAGCCAGGGAGACTGGTGACCACAAGTCTCAAAGGTGGAGAATGCAGCCGAGATGAGGCTGTAGCTGGGACGGAAGGGAGACAGGATGGCAGCTGCAAACCCATCCCATTCTCGTGCTTTGTGAGCTCCCCTGCAAAAGCAGCCACTCAGTGACCGTGCTTTCTCTGTAGATTGAAAGGATCCTGGGTGTTCGTCTGCAAGCTGGACTCAGAGCTTGGACCCAGGTTCTGCTTGGACAAGCTGAAGATAAAGCAGAAGTTGACATGGATACAGACGCTCCACAAGTCAGTCACAAGCCTGGTGGAGAGCCAAAGATCAAAGTGAGTATTTCCATTGGCACTCACCTGGGTATAAGCAAAACAAGTTCCTCCCCTTGGGAAGGACCTCTAGAAGCTAGGGCAAGAGGATCACAAGTTCAGGGTTGGCCGAGGCTATGCAGTGAGACCCAGTCTCAAGAAAAAAAGGTGCCTGGGAGGACAGGGTCTGGGGCTATAGCTCAGTGTTAGAACGCTTGTTTAGAATTTGGGAATCCTGTATTGGATTCCTGGCACCGGGACTGGGGACTGTAGGGTATACGAAGAAGTCACCTTACACTGGAAAAGCCTAACAGCACCACCAGTGATGTGGGTGTTACTACGTACTTACAATGTCTTGTGATGGGAAGGCACTTCACACCTGCTTTTTCTCCAGAAAACTTATGAGAGAAATAAAAGCTCGCACTGATGGTCAGTCTGCACAGCATGTGACCAGAGCTCTCCTGAAGTGTCAGGGTCATGGAAAATAGACAGTGCCTAGGGTTGGAAAGGGTTGAGAACAGGACAACTAAATTCAAGTGCAGGGTGAGCCAGGCTGTATCAGTGTCAGTGAAGCTGCTGAAACACTTTGTACTTTCTTTGCAATCTCCTATCAGTTCAAAATAATTTCAAAACAGCCATAAAGAACTCAAAGTCTGATTTAGGAAACATACACGAGGGAATTCTTACTTGCCCAGTATCTATGTGATAAACTATTTCAATAACTGCATGTAACAAGTTGTCTGAGTCCAGGCCAGCAGCAGAGCAGCCCCATGCTGGGCAGTAGGCTGAAGGCTCTGCATTGTGTTAGCAGGAACTGTGTGCTCCCAAAGGTGTCTGCTTGGCAGTGATCCATACACCCTGTACTTGTTTCCTGTTTACATTCTTTGTGTTTATTTACCTATATATTTGGCTCACAGCATGGAAACCCAAATGAACTACACCAGTAGTCTTGATCTGAGAGAAGCCATTGGTACTTTCTTAAACTACAAGCTCTATCTTTTTTTCTATTTTTTTAAAACATTTTATTTCATTCATGTTTATGTTTTTGTGCGTGTGTGCCATGTGCTTGCAGAGGCCAGAAGAAGGTGTCAGATCGCCTGGAGCTGGAATTACAGCTCATTGCTGCCTGATGTGGGTGCTGGGAATTGAACTGGGGTCCTCTAGACGGTCAGGATGTGTGTGGTCTTAACTGCTCGTGCCAGCTCTCCTGGCCCTTCGTCTGTCTTTCTTTTCCTTTGCTTTGGGGTTTTTTGTTTTTTGTTTTTTTGTTTTTTGTTTTTTTTTTTGAGACAGGGTCTCTCTGGACCTGGTTGTCCGGCAACTCACTCTGTAGACCAGGGTGGCTTGAACTCACAAATACCTACCTGCCTCTGTCTCCAGAGTGCTGGGATTAAGGATGTGTACCACTACATCCCCTCTTTCTTCTTTAATGCTTAATTTCTTCACTTTTTAGTCCTGTAGTTCTTTGTTCCTAAAGCATTCTTTAGGTAAATTTTTTAAATTAGGTTTATTTGCTTGGGGAAGGAGCATGTGTACCATGGCCTGCTTGTGGAAATCAGAGGACGCCTAGTGGGAGTCAGTTCTCTCCTTCTTCCGTGTGGGCCTAGGGGTCAAACTCAGTTGTCAAGGCTTAGCAACAGTCCCCTTTACCAGCTGAACCATCTCATCAGCCCATAAACATGCTTTTTAAAATATTGTATCCCACAATACGTGTGTCTAACTTAATAGATTCATTAGCCAGTTGAGATAAAGGTGGAACTCTGAACTAGCCTGAAGTACTGACTTGTGGTAGCACAGACAGTGGAGATCAGATCCTTCGCTGTATGGTTCAGCTGCTTCAGAGATACTAGTTTTTCAGGCCTCGAGGTCATTTTATTGAGCATGTGGATTCCAACACAGGCACCAGGGCACCTCGAGCAGATGAAGCAGTGCCTGTCCCCAGCCTCTTGTGATCTTAGAGGGACAAATGTGAACTAGTCCAGGAGTGCATCTGATAAAGTGACAGACTTTGTGGTTCTAACCAAAGATGTCATCATTTAGACAAAGAAGATTGTTAAGAGTCAAAACCATTTTATTAAAATATGTTGCCGAGTAAAAACAAAACTACTTTTTTTTTTTAACAGAACGTTGTTCATGAGCTAAGAATAACAAACCAGGTAATCTATTTGAATCCACCCATCGAAGAGTGCAGGTACAAGCTATACCAGGAGATGTTCGCCTGGAAGATGGTTGTGCTATCCCTGCCCAGGATCCAGAGTCAGAGGTACCAGGTAAGCATCCAGGGTCTCCAAACATGTGCCCTCTGACCAGGTCTCATCTGGACTCGGATGCTACTTCTCAGGATGTGTCATTAAACAAGCCCTGTACATGTCTTTTCATGTACAGGTCCCGTGCTCTAAGGAAAAGCTTGGCATTTGCAGTCTCCCTCATCTCCTCAAAGTTTCCTCCATGAGCTTCTTTGGTTTTTCTTTTCAAACAGCGTTTCTCTGTGTAGCCCTGGCTGTTTTGGAACTCACTCTGTAGACCAGGCTGGCCTCGAACTCACCTAGATTCTTCTGGCTCTGCCTCCTGAGCTCTGGTGTTAAAGGCACCTGTCACTATGCCTGGCCCATGAACTCTTTTGATAATCCCAGTCGTCCTGTTTTCCTCTCTACCCCACTGTTATTTTGTTTAGTTTTGGACATCGGGTCTCACCGTACAGTCCTAGCTGACCACCAGCCTCAGCCTCCTGAGTACTGGGATGGCCACGCCCAGCTCCTACTTCAGAGAAATTTTCAAGCCCGTGCGGAAGTGGGAACCATGAGCTCCTATCTGCAGCCTTATTTATGAGCACGTAGCTGTTCTCACTTCATTTGTAGCTCCCCACTGACAAGTTTAAAGCCAATCCTAGATTATAGTCTTCCTGGTATACTTGTAGGGCCAGAGGAAAACCCGAAAGACCTTTTTGTCCATAATTCTAGCCAGATTCCACAGCTCTGCCGTGCAGTCTGTTCTAGAACTTAGTAATTATGATAGAACCACACCCTTTACAATTTAAATAAATAAGCAAACAAGTTTATTACTTTTTCAATTTTAATTTTTATTTTATGTGTATTTTTTTTCTCCTGCTTGTATGTCTGTGTGAGGGTATTAGAACCCCTGGAACTGGAGTTACAAACAGTCTTGAGCTGCCACATGGGTGCTAGGAGTTGAACCTGGGTCCTCTGGAAGAGTAGCCAGTGCTCAGAACTACTGGGCCATCTTTCCAACCCCAAAACACACCTTTTTTTCCCCATGACTTTGAGCATAAATGTCACTCTTCTAGGGCTTATTTGTTTGTTGTTGTTGTTTTAATTACAGTTATTTGGGGTGTGTTTGTGCATACACACACTTTTTCACCTGTCACAGACAGTGAAAGTCAGAGAACAACTTGCAGGTCAGATATCTCCTTCCACCTTGTAGGTTCATTCTGGAAATTGCACTCAAGACATGGGCTTGGCGTCGGGTGCCTACTGAGCCATCTCCCTGGTCCTTGAGTATGTTTTGCTCAGCTAATCAAAACCATGCTATGAATTTTGGTTTCTGTCCCAGGCATCTACATTATCATTTTTGTGATCCTCCTTGTCCTAGTCTGTGTTTAAGGCTTTGCATTGTCTTGTTTCTCTGCACACTGACAAATGAAAGCTTGCCTGTTCCTGGACACTAATACTCAGACACTCGTGCACCCTTCAACCAGCTCTGCTCTGACACAGCCATCTCCACATTCACATACAACCTGACCTTACCCGGCCAGGCCCGTCTCTGCAGTTGCCGCTTTCCATCTCTGTTCTGTCCTGTAGACGAATTTCTAAATGGTCTTATTAAATAAAAACACAGAGCCAAATATAAGAGTGAAAACCTGAGAGATCAGGGAAATAGGGAAAGCCACAGCTAACCTCACCTCACCAACTCCACAGCTTCCAAAGAGACCTACTCCTGTATAAACACACCCATATGCCTTTCTGTTCTGTTCTCTCATTTGCTCTCTCAGCCCAGCTACATCACTTCCTCTTCCTGCCCAGCACTGTCACTTCCTATCTATCTATACAGACCTCCAGACCTCTATGGTTGGTGCTGGGATTAAAGGCTTGTGTCTTCATGCCTGGCTCTGTTCCCCAGTATGACCTTGAACTCAGAGATCCAGACAGATGCCTGCCTGCCAAGTGATAAGAATAAAGGCGTGTGCTGCCATTGCCTGACTTCTGTTTAATATAATGGCTGTCTTTTTCCTCTGATCTCCAGGCAAGCTTTATTTATTAGCGCACAGATAAAATATCACCACACTGTCCCGTAGCCGTGACTCGGTGCCCTTCTTGCTGTACTCCTTCCTCTCTGGGCCTTCTTCCCACCCAGTCCAGAAAGCATGTGTTAGCTGTGACGACGTCTGCCGTCACTGTCTCTCAAGTTCATCCTGCTCTTCCCCACAGTCACTGTCCCACTCTGTCCGAGGTGCCGCCATCTTCTTGGGTTACTCATGTTTCCTCCTACCGTTCTCTCTGCCTCCGCTCCCTAAAGCTAGTCTTCACTTGTGGAGTAAGCCTGCCTGCCTTTGCTCCTCCGTGGCTCCTCTCACAGCCCGCCGCCTCTCTTGCGGAAAGCGGCAGGCCTGGTGCTTGTTGGGCCCATGGTTGCCTTCTTGCCTTTCTGACCTTAATTTCTGCTTCTCCCTCCTGGCTCTGCTCAGGCCTCGCTGAACTCTTGCTGGCCCTCCGCCATGCAGACTGACTCTGGCATCAATTCCTGTACTACGAAAATAAGTAAAACACGACCCACCCCTGTCCTCCCTATCCCTTTCCTACTCGTTCTGCGCAGACTTGCCTCCCATCTGACACTCCATACATGGGTGTTCTTTGTCTCGATCCTCCTGTAGAATCTGACTTCATGGGAGTGGGAGTGTCTGTTTATTGTACTTAGACTGAGGCCTAACGTGTAGGAGGTGCTCAGGCAGTTCCGATGAACCAAGGCTCCTTGCATTCTTTACCCTGTGCCATTAGTGTCTCCATGTTTTCCAGCTTGTGGTTACTCTAGTGTTCCCTTTATTGGTTTAACGAGTTAAATATAATCAGGCTTCTTGTTACTTGTGCCTAGGGAAAGTGGATATTATCTCTTAAAAGATAATCTTGATGGTGACTTTTAGTCATTTTTAGTAAATAAAGGTGACTGAGATTGGCATTGTGTGCACTGTTTAACATTCGTATCCTGCTCTTGTTGGTCAGGTGGGCGTGCATTATGAATTGACTGAGGAAGAGAAGTTCTATCGGAATGCATTGACACGCATGCCCGATGGCCCCGTCGCCCTGGAAGAGTCGTACTCTGCGGTCATGGGCATTGTGACTGAAGTTGAGCAGTATGTTAAGGTAAGATGCTCTTGACTCCCTCCCAATGCAGTGGATACTCTATTCTAGACATGCAAGAGGATGAGAGAAGGGCTGGGGTGTAGCTAGAGGCCCTGGGTTCAATCCCCAGCACCACCAAAAAAGGTAGAAAGAAGGAAAAAATACTGGGAAGCTAATAGGTCTTAATAGGTAGTATGGTCCAATGGGCAACACTTGTTTTATTTATTTATTTATTTATTTATTTATTTATTTATTTATTTATTTATTTATTACCTATCTTCTATGTGTTTATTTATTTGGAGGCAGGGTCTTACTCCTTATTCTAGCCCTGGCTGGCCTGGAGTTACTTGCTTTGTAGACCAGGCTGACCTAGACCCTGGAATTCGTTTGTCTCCTGAGAGCTGCAATTACATGTGTGTCCCCACAGCTGGCTGCATCTTACCATGTAGTGTGGGCTGGTCTGGAACTAACTATGTAGACCAGATTTGCCTTGAACTCACAGAGTTCACCTGTCTCTGCCTCACAGTGCACCATCACACCTCATGATTTGCTTATTTTAAAGCCAAGAGTGAATAGTAGGATAAATCTTGTAGGGTCTTAACTATGGTTTTCAAGCAAAGTAAATGTTCTCCTTTTGCTGTATGAGTTCTGAGACTGAAGTGAGGTTTTCTAATGGCACGAAAAGGTGAATCTGGACTGTGGCATAGTGTCACTAGTATATTAGTGGTCTACAGAACAGCAGCTGGAATCGGGCGTGTTCCTTATTTTTAGGTCTGGCTTCAGTACCAGTGCTTATGGGACATGCAGGCGGAGAACATATACAACAGGCTTGGGGAAGACCTCAACAAGTGGCAGGCTCTCCTGGTCCAGATAAGGAAAGCCAGGGGGACCTTCGACAACGCAGAGACCAAGAAAGAGTTTGGACCCGTGGTGATAGATTACGGCAAGGTGAGCGTGGCTTGTTCTCGAACGGTGTCAGGAGACTGGAAAAGCTGGTGTTTGGCTCTGCGCTGGAGAGAAGTGACAAGGGCTGTGTGTATCACTTCACCTGCAGGTCCAGTCCAAGGTGAACCTGAAGTATGACTCCTGGCATAAGGAGGTGCTCAGCAAATTTGGGCAGATGCTGGGGTCCAACATGACAGAATTCCATTCCCAGATCTCAAAGGTGAGGAGTGGGGATGTTGCCCAGGGAACTGGCAGCTGCAGGTTAAGCCTGGTCCCGTGGTAAAATATAGCCTTCTCTCCAACAGTCTCGCCAAGAGCTGGAGCAGCACTCTGTGGACACGGCCAGTACCTCTGACGCAGTGACCTTCATCACCTATGTGCAGTCTCTAAAACGGAAGATCAAGCAGTTTGAGAAGCAAGTTGAAGTGAGTTCTCATGTTGACCCGTGATTAGCTGTTAATATCTTATGTTCTGAGGGACTCAGCACCTGAGGAGCATTTCTTACAGTGCCAGAATGCACTGTGACCAGCCTGGCGTGATGGCATACACCTGCCGTCCAGCGTTTGGGAGGCTTAGGCAGGAGGATTGTGAGTTTAGGCCTGAGTGGTCTTCATAACAAGATCTGGTCTCAGAAAAGGGGCTGCTGGGAGCAGAGACGTGCCTGAGTGGGTAAAGGCGCCTGCGGCCAAGCCTGGTGACCACGTGGTGAAGGGAGAGAGCCGACTTCCATAACTTGTCCTCTGCCTTCTGCACACATGCTGCGACACATGTGCTCCCCGCCACACACCCCCTAAATGTGTGTGAAGGAGAAAGCGTGCGAACACTGCACGTGGAGTGTGGGAGTCTGCCCTTGAAAGGCTCTGGGTGGTTGTCATGCACAGTTAGGTTTGAGAGGCACTGTGTCTAAACCTGACTGTTTTCGAGAACTCAGGAGTGGAGTGTTCTCCTGTAATTTAGGAAAAGGCATGAAGCACAGCGCAGGGGCTATGCCCACTGGGTGCTCTTAGGTGTAGGAACTGGCGGGCCACTCCAGACTCGGCACTATCACTCTGACCACAGTAATCTGGAGGCGGACAGTTGTGGAAGAGCAGATGCCTCGGTCTGTGGTTCTGGGCGGGGGTGGGGTGGGGTGGGCTGCTCTCTCTTGTTGGGACTTTGGCAGTAGTTTTCCTGTGGTTATAGAAGACAAAAACAAAGGATCTTTTACCTCTCAAAGCTCTACCGCAATGGGCAGCGTCTGCTGGAAAAACAAAGGTTCCAGTTCCCACCTTCTTGGCTTTACATCGACAACATCGAGGGTGAGTGGGGGGCCTTCAATGACATCATGCGCCGGAAGGACTCTGCCATCCAGCAGCAGGTGGCAAACCTGCAAATGAAGATCGTGCAGGAGGACCGAGCTGTGGAGAGCCGCACCACCGATCTGTTGACAGACTGGGAGAAGACCAAACCCGTCACGGTGAGCTTCGCTAAGCCTGCCCGCCTGCAGCATAGCATGGATTATTGCTGTCAGGGATGGGAAGCCCCGCTGGGCTTAGCTTGCCAGAACTAAAGATGGGATTGCCCTCTGTAATTGAAAGGCTGCGCTGGCGGCCAGTCCTGTAGGCTGAAGCAGAAGGATCACCTGCGTGGGTGAGTTGAGGGCAGCATAGCAAGCTGAAAGCAATAGCGGTAGAGAGTGAGGCGCTGGAAGTGGAGCCAGTAGAGGTCTTACCTAGTATGCGGATGCCCTGAGTATTTGTAGATGTGAGTGTGAAAGCCAGGGCGGTCATTATCTACCCAGAGGGATAGTCACTTCAGTCAGTTACTGGTATTTGTTTATTTAATGTCTGTGGGTGTTCTGCCTGCATGTCTGTCTGTGCACCGTCTGTATGCAGTGCCTCTGGAGGCCAGAAGAGGGTGTCAGATCTCTTGGAACTGGAGTCAGAGACAGTTGTGAGCTGCCATTTTGGTTCTAGGACTCGAACCCAGGTCCTTTGGAAGAGAGCAGCCAGTGCTCTTAACCACTGAGCTGTCCCTCCAGCCCCCCAGGAGGTGTTTTTAAATGATTAAAACTTGTTTTGCTGTTTTTAACCTGCCCTTAGACATGCTCAGAATTTAGAATTTGTTCCCCAAACAGCTCAAGCTTCACAAGGCAGCTGCTAGCTGCATACATCATGGGGAGACGTGGTTCCTGTCTTGTTACTGTTGGCCCTCCACTGTCTTTAAGCCCCAGGGCCCCCTCTCCTGGGACAGTCCTGCCACTCTCTGTGCTTTGGCTATTCCAGGGCAATCTGCGCCCTGAGGAGGCTCTTCAGGCCCTGACCATATACGAAGGGAAGTTTGGCCGGCTGAAGGATGACAGAGAGAAATGTGCAAAGGCCAAAGAAGCGCTGGAACTGACAGACACGGGACTCCTCAGTGGCAGTGAAGAGCGTGTACAGGTAAGGACCTGTGAGTGCAAAGTCTGGAGACCTGCTCCACCAGACTCTACCACCGTCCTGGTCATCCGAAGGGCCCTGGCAGATGCTAAGGTGGTTTTTCTTTTTGTTGCTAATTTGTAAACTGCTCTAATGTCCCCAGTTTAACTACCTTGCTGTTCTCAATCACAGGTGGCCTTGGAGGAATTACAGGACCTCAAAGGTGTTTGGTCAGAACTTTCTAAGGTCTGGGAACAAATTGATCAAATGAAAGAGCAACCATGGGTCTCAGTTCAGCCTCGTAAGGTAACTTGTTGAAGTGGATGTCTGAGTCTGTCTACTTGTTAGCAGTCACAGAAAGAAGTTTGCAAGTTCACAAGCTGTCACTTATGTCCTTACGTGTTATTGATGTGGTTCATCGAGACTGATGTGAACTGTCTTAGAGCCATTCAGAAGCTTGCAGCTCAGTAGGTGGAGTGCTCACCCAGCCTGCACAGAACCTTAGGTTCAGTCCCCAGAACGCCGGCTGCTGGAGTCGGGGGGCCTTTGTAAGTTCAAGGCTAGCTTTGCATACATGAGACCATGTATCGAAAGGAAATTAAAAAAAAAAGCCATACAGTGTTGTTGATGTTGATGTTGGTTTGTGTGTGTGTGTGTGAGAGAGAGAGAGAGAGAGAGAGAGAGAGAGAGAGAGAGAGAGAGAGAGAGAGAGATTCCATTCTCTGTGTCTCCTGACAGCTTCGACAGAACTTAGATGGCCTCTTGAACCAGCTGAAGAACTTCCCTGCGCGGCTTCGGCAGTACGCCTCCTATGAGTTTGTTCAGAGGCTGCTGAAAGGCTACATGAAGGTGGGTGACTCTCCCTTTGGGTACTGGGTGTCTTTTCAGAGGACACTGCTCACATCCTGTCTGCCCTGCACAGATAAACATGCTGGTAATTGAACTGAAGTCTGAGGCACTTAAAGACCGGCACTGGAAACAGCTGATGAAGAGGCTTCATGTGAACTGGGTGGTTTCTGAGCTGACCCTGGGCCAGATCTGGGATGTTGACCTCCAGAAGAATGAAGCTGTTGTCAAGGATGTACTGCTAGTGGCGCAAGGGGAGATGGCTTTGGAGGAGTTTTTGAAGCAGGCAAGTGATGGGAGTGGGCATCAGGCTGTTTATGGACTTGACTGTGTAAAATGAGGCATTGTCATCTATGTATCTCTGTCCCCAATGTTTGGTACCTACAAATGCTGAGTGCTGATTTGTGCTGGTAATGGCCTCTTCCTGGCTCCACTCAGATACGGGAAGTGTGGAATACATACGAACTGGACTTAGTCAACTATCAGAACAAATGCCGCCTAATCCGAGGCTGGGATGACCTCTTCAACAAGGTCAAGGAGCACATCAACAGCGTGTCTGCCATGAAGCTCTCTCCATACTATAAGGTTCGTGGCGGGGGCTCTCTTCTGCAACTGGGATTACACCTTAAGTGTCTGCTTATGTAAAATGTGGGTCAGACAACTTGATGGGATCCTGATTTGCAGTTTTTCATCACCTTTGGCATATCCTTGCGGGGAAAGGTTAGTGGTTGAGCTCTGCCCTCCTGTGTACCCACCAGGTATTTGAAGAAGATGCTCTGAGCTGGGAAGACAAGCTGAACCGGATCATGGCCCTCTTCGATGTGTGGATTGATGTGCAGAGGCGCTGGGTCTACTTGGAGGGCATCTTCACAGGCAGTGCGGACATCAAACATCTGCTGCCTGTGGAAACCCAGCGCTTCCAGAGGTACAGCTCCAGCAGGATCAGGCACTGGCAGGGCTGAGGAGCCCCTGCAAAGGCTGACCAGCTTTCCTTTGTTCTCTAGTATCAGCACAGAGTTTTTGGCTCTGATGAAAAAAGTCTCCAAGTCTCCACTTGTGATGGATGTTCTGAACATACAGGGAGTACAGCGGTCTCTGGAGCGGTTGGCAGACCTGCTCGGAAAGATCCAGAAAGCCTTGGGGGAATACCTAGAACGAGAGCGGTCGTCTTTCCCCAGGTAAGCTGAGACAGCCAAGTTCAGCTGGGCTCTGCTCCGTTTTCCTGGTGTCACTCAGCTTTGATGTCAAGGATTCTGATGACCAAGTCACTGGCTGAGTCCTCTGCCTTGCAGCACTGCTTCCTAATGCTCCCCAAACTCCCAGTTTTCCACCTCAGTTCACTAAGCTCATTTTCCTGCCAAGCCACTTGCTCACTCCAGGGTCTAGCTCTGCTGTCTCCTGAGTGGTCTCTCCTCCTTTCCAAGGAGTTTGCGTACGGTGAGTGGAGCAGATGCTGTCAAAATGACTTTAGTGAATGACGTTGAACTCCTCCAAGTCTTGTTGTAAACATGTCTCTTGCCAAGCCCTGGAGGTGTTGGCCTGAGATCTGAGTTCAGGCTGGAGGTCTTCCTTCCAGTGCCTCTCCTGTACTTGAGCATTTGCTCAGTCACCCTCTGTACACCAGGCAGTAGCAGCTGGGTTGTATTGATTTCAGGTTCTACTTTGTGGGTGATGAAGATCTGCTTGAAATCATTGGAAATAGCAAGAATGTAGCTAAGTTGCAGAAGCACTTCAAGAAAATGTTTGCTGGCGTTTCCAGCATCATCTTAAATGAGGACAACTCTGTGGTCCTTGGCATTTCATCTCGAGAAGGAGAGGAGGTAGGTAGTATGACTGACTCAGAGCCGGGCAGTGGTGGCGCATGCCTTTAATCCCAACACTCGAGAGGCAGAGCCAGGCAGATCTTCGTGAGTTCAAGGCCAGTCTGGTCTACAGAGCAAGATTCAGGAAAGGTGCAAAGCTACACAGAGAAACCCTGTCTCGAAAAAACAAAACCCAAACCAAAAGTGACTATGACTCAGAAACTTCTCTCACATAATTCTTGACATGTTTTTTTATCTTCAGGTTATGTTTAAAACTCCAGTGTCCATCACGGAACACCCCAAAATCAATGAGTGGCTCACTCTGGTGGAAAAGGAAATGAGGGTCACCCTGGCTAAACTTCTGGCAGAGTCCGTTACAGAAGTGGAGATTTTTGGAAAAGCAACCTCAATTGACCCAAATACCTATATTACTTGGATTGATAAATACCAGGTAATCTTTAAGAGAAGCAGGCAGGCTGAAGATGGAAGTGCTGACTGACTTGAAAATGACCCCTTGGGGACCGGGCAATGGCACCTGTAGTCTGGCTCTTTGGGAAGCGAGACAGGAAGACTACCCCAAGCAGTGTAGTGATACCCCATCTCAAAAAAATGACCCTGTGGATCTGCTGTCTTGTTTCTTTCAGGCCCAGTTAGTGGTATTGTCAGCCCAAATAGCCTGGTCTGAAAACGTGGAGAATGCGCTAAGCAGCGTTGGGGGAGGTGGCGATGTGGCCCCCTTACAGTCGGTGCTGAGCAATGTGGAGGTCACCCTCAACGTGTTGGCAGACTCTGTCCTCATGGAGCAGCCCCCTCTCCGAAGACGGAAGCTGGAGCACTTGGTGAGCCTCATGCCTGAGCCTCTTCTTAACTCGCAGCTCAAGTAGTGAAAGGAAAAGAGGCTTAAAAATGGACCTTTTGGGGGCTAGAGAGATGGCTCAGTGGTTAAGAACACACACTGCTCTTCCTGAGGACCTGAGTTCAATTCCCAGTGGCTTACAACTGCATGTAACCCCAGCTCCAGGGAGATCTCTGACGTCTGTAAGCACTTGAATTCATGTGCACATACTCCCCATGCACATAATTAATAAAAAAAAAATTAATGGGCTTTTTGTATAAAGGAAAAGAAAGCTGGGAGTTGTGGTCTACACCTGTAACCTTAGCATTGGGGAGGTAGAGGCAGGAGGCTTGGGAATAGGCCAGCCTGGCTTACATGAGTGGACATAGGCATTCAGTCTTTGTTTCTCTGTTCCTCTTTTAAGATAATCTTGGTGAAGGCAGGTTGGTAAAATGCTTGCTGCACTGCCTTCCAGTGCCCCGGTCCTGGAAAAACTGCTCAAACAATAAAGGTGGATTCCCCTGAGAAGTGACACCCAGAGTTGACCCCAGCCTCTGTGCACACATGCGTACATACACCCACAAAAGGATGATGTGTTATGGAGGTGTCGGGTGCCTGGATGGGAGGAAGAAAGTGACCAGCTTTTTGAGGGTGTACACTCCCCAGCAGGGTGACTGCAGCAGCCTGGTGGCACAGAGTGGGCAGTCCGTGGGGTAGACATGAGAAAACTGCTCTGTCTCGTTCAGCTGCACAGGGCTGTCGCTTACAGTAGGGTTTTGGCTTTTGTGTTTTCTGTAGCTCTGAGTCTGTGATACCGTTGCGTGAATACGTGGATGACATTTCCACTGTCCCTGCGGGTGAAGTTCTGTTGGGGTTTGGAATATTTGCTGCTAGTCACTGTAACAGCCTAAATCCTAATGTAAACTTAACAGATAGTCTGCAGAAGTTACTTTAGCTTGTGGCAAATTTTTACTTCCTCAGATCACAGAGTTGGTTCACCAAAGAGATGTTACCAGGTCCTTGATCAAAAGCAAAATCGACAACGCCAAGTCTTTTGAATGGCTCAGCCAGATGCGATTTTACTTTGACCCTAAGCAAACTGACGTGCTCCAGCAGCTGTCCATTCAGATGGCAAACGCCAAGTTTAACTATGGCTTTGAGTACCTGGGCGTTCAAGACAAGCTGGTTCAGACACCCCTCACTGACCGCTGCTATTTGACAATGACACAGGCTTTGGAGGCCAGGCTTGGGGGCTCTCCATTTGGTAAGTTATTTCACAAACCTGGACAGATGGGGTCGGGTGTCATTTTTATACACTAAGCTGATAGTTGGGGTGCTTTTCTACATTCCATGGTTTCTGCATTCTAAAATCTTTAATTTCCTTGTATTTATTACATCTGAATTTCAAAATAAATGTATGGCTCTTTTCAAGCTAAGGATTGACTACCAATTAGGTAATGGACTAGATTGCTTTTCTTTCAAATAACAGGACCTGCTGGGACTGGGAAGACAGAGTCCGTCAAAGCCCTTGGCCATCAGCTGGGGCGCTTTGTCCTGGTCTTCAATTGTGATGAGACCTTCGATTTCCAAGTAAGACATTTTTTTTCACGGCATCTAAAACCATTAAGCTTCCCCTCTCAAAGGCTCAGTACTACATGTCTTACCTGGTGCTATTCTGAACTGCAGCAGAGCCCCAACACACACATTGATGTCAACTTGACCTTCATAGTCTCAAAATTAACCATTATTGTTTGTCTAAAATGGCCATTGCCTGCTTGTCTGTGTTTTTATGTATCTGAGACTGGGTTTCCTTGTGTGGTCCAGGCTGGCCTGGAACTCATAATCCTATCTCAGCTGGCTAGCAGGCATGCACAGTTAACTGTAGCAGTAACTATCCTCCCTTCCCAAACCAGGGGTCAAAACCAGAATTTAAATATGCTAATCAAGTGCTCTACCCCATGCTACACCTCCAGCACTGGAGGGGGTACTTTGCCAGCTAATGCTTAGTGTCTGTGTCTGAAAGCAGTGACTATTATGCAAAAGGTTTTCTTTGCTAACAGAGTGATAAAATAAAACAACAGTTTTGTCAGAGAGCCGTTATTGACACAGGATGGAAAATGCATTTCTTAGCATGTCTTTGTAATGGTGATGCTGTTTATGTGAATGAAGAAGAATGACTCACTGAGTATCTGCAATGGGAGGTAGACAGCATTCTCATTTTGAAGGGAGTAGTTAAAGGTCTTAGAAAGGTGTGCCTTACTCAGGGTTAGACAAGTCAGCTACAGTTACCAAAAGCTGCACACCAAAGATGCCTCCCCACAGTCCTGGAGGATGGAAACCCACGTGGTTTTGATAGTCGGCTCCCAGTAGGGCTTCTCTTCCTTGTGTGCAGATGCTGCTTTCCCACCGTCTGAGCATGTGCCCTTTTCTCTGTATGTCGAGGGCAAGGGGGGGGAGGGCAGGAAGGGTGGATTCTGCTAATTTAGAAGAACTCCAGGCCTGCCGGGCGGTGCTAGTGCACACCTTTAATCCCAGCACTCGGGAGGCAGAGCCAGGTGGATCTCTGTGAGTTCAAGGCCAGCCTAGGCTACAGAGTGAGTTTCAGGAAAGACGCAAAGCTATGCAGAGAAACCTTGTCTCGAAAAACCAAAAAAAAAAACCAAAAAACAAAAACAAAACTCCTCTGAGTAATGTCTCCCTCATTCACCTCCTGTAGGGCCTGTGTCCACATACAATAATAACACTGGGGGGTTAGGACATCCAAGGGCGACTTTGGGAAAGGACACAACTCGGTCCATAACAAATGGTTTAAGCTTCTGTGTTCCTTCCATTCTAGGCGATGGGGCGGATCTTTGTGGGGCTTTGCCAGGTGGGCGCCTGGGGCTGCTTTGATGAATTTAACCGCCTGGAGGAGCGGATGCTCTCGGCCGTATCCCAGCAGGTGCAGTGCATACAGGAGGCACTACGGGAGCATTCCAACCCCAACTATGATAAGAGTAAGACTTCTCTGTGGGTTTGTTTGGTTTGGTTTGGTTTGGTCGCTGAGGAGGTAGAGGGAAATCTGATGGGAGCTCGTTTGCTTTGAGAACTTACTCCCACAGACAAGCGAGTGTTGTGATCGCGGTTGGAGATTGGTGTGAGGGGCTGGGTAGTTTGAGATCGGTTTTGTTTCCTGGTGCTGGGCAGCAACAGTACCAGTTCCTAGTCCTGGAGCAGGGCATCCTCTGCAAGGCCAAGGTCGAGCCCATTCCCTTCCACACATGTACCCCACAGTGGCCCTCAGGGGCCCTTTCCTTCCGGCACCACTGAGAAGCCAGCCTCCTGTTTTACCTCAGTGTCCCACCATCTGGTTGTGGAGTGAGTCCCCTGTGAGCATAGGAGCAGCTACCCCAGAAGACTCTGGGGTAGCTTTGTTTCTTGCATCCAGCTCCCCGGCACATGTGGTGAAGGTAGGCCAGGTGCCTGAAGATGTGCTCTAGGCTGGCGTGAGGGCCTCCCTGTCTGTGCCTACTTTAGCCTTTTTTCGTTTACTTTTACTCCACAGTTATAGCAACTTGTGTTAGAAAGAGTCTCCCAGACCTGAAGCAAACAGGACTGTCAGAGCCACCCTGTAGTCTCTCACAGTAAACACTCAACGTGGTTGAGGTGGCTGGAGGCTTTGTTTCGTCAGTTGAGCAGATGCTAAGAGGAGCTGACTGTCGTGGTCTCCACATTCAGCATGTTCACACAGTTAGGGAGCAGCTTGCCTCCGGTGCCTTGACAGGTGCCGCTGTGTGCTTGACTGACGTTAGGTCTGAGAGGGCTTGGGCCGGGCTGGTGAAAGCAGCCCCAGAGCCTCCTCTCACGCCAGCAGGTCAGTGAGGGAATCAGTGGTGCTGCCATTTTAGAGACGTGCAGGTGGCTCAGCTCTCCGCTCTGCTCTCCGGGGTCTTTAGTAAGTTCACGCCCTCTCCTTCCAGCCTCCGCCCCCATTACCTGTGAGCTGCTGAACAAACAAGTCAAGGTTAGCCCAGACATGGCTATCTTCATCACCATGAACCCAGGCTACGCAGGCCGCTCAAACCTCCCTGACAACCTCAAGAAGCTGTTCCGGAGCTTGGCCATGACCAAGCCTGACCGGCAGCTGATCGCCCAGGTCATGCTGTACTCACAGGGCTTCCGGACTGCTGAGGTCCTCGCCAACAAAATCGTCCCGTTCTTTAAGTGAGTAGCTGAGAGCCGTCCACAGACACGTTTCTAGCTGGTGGCTGATGTCGTGTCCACAGTCCCCAGTCTTTCAGTGCCCACCTGAGTCCCTGACTTTACATGCTGTCTGCCTACAGGGCGCTGTCTTTAAAGAAAAACGTTTCTCTTTCAGACTCTGTGATGAGCAGCTGTCTTCTCAAAGCCATTATGACTTTGGTCTTCGGGCTCTGAAGAGTGTGCTCGTGAGTGCAGGCAATGTGAAGAGGGAGAGGATCCAGAAGATAAAGAGGGAGAAAGAAGAAAGGGGAGAAGCGGTTGATGAAGGAGAGATCGCTGAGAATCTGCCTGAGCAGGAGGTTTGTACACGCTGGGTTCTGTTGTTTTCCCTTTGCTCTGTAGACCAGTGTGGCTTGGACTGTGTAGCCTAGGCTAACCTTGAACCCATAGCTGCCTCGTCCTCCCAATTGCTGAGATTACAGGTATCCACCCCCACATCCAGCTTACAAGTATACCGTTGATTTCTCAAAATGTCCACGTTCTGAAATTCACCATAGGACACTTAGGTCAATACCTTGGAGTTCTCAGTAGGATTCTCCTGGCCTGGGAGTAGACTGTGTGGTGTGACTGTTGTTTGCGTTGTTTTGCTCACTGAGTTTGAAGCACTCTAGGGCAGCAGCCATGCTCCTGCCTCACAGCACTCCACCCCACCCATAGATTCTGATCCAGAGTGTCTGCGAGACCATGGTGCCCAAGCTGGTGGCAGAAGACATCCCGCTGCTCTTCAGCCTCCTGTCGGATGTGTTCCCTGGAGTTCAGTACCACCGCGGGGAGATGACGGCCCTGCGGGAAGAGCTGAAGAAAGTGTGTCAGGAGATGTACTTGACCTACGGTGATGGAGAAGAAGTTGGAGGGATGTGGGTTGAAAAGGTACCATAAATAACTTGATGCTCCCAGGACTACAGGCTCCCGGCCGTCTCTGGAGACCTTTCATCAAGGCTTATTGATTGTCCCTTTACTAACACGTATAGATAGCAAAACTTGAAATGTCTCTCACATGTAGCACTAACTCTAAAAATGCTGACTAAAAGTATGATTATGGTAGAAATTGGTTTATGCCCTTAAATAATCAACTTAAGGATTTCCTGGTGCCACAGGTTACCAGCCTCAGTTGACAGTCAACCAAGCTTCCTTTCTAGATCAGTCTCTTCCCGGCCTCTGGGTCTGTCATTTATACCCACTGTGTATATTGACCCGAGTGTTCTATATCGGAATAATAACCCTTCTTCTGATCCTGTCATCCTCGGATGGTCTTTGGATGTGCCCACACTGAGAAAGCTTGGCAGGCATCTATTCCACTGGCCCAGACTTCTGCCTGCTTTAGAAATGTCTTTGACATGTGGTCCCCTTAATCTCTTGGAGTTTCCCGGCTCTTAGGAATCCAGAGGATATGTTCTTGCTCACTGTCAGCCCAAGTGACTGCAGTCTCTTCCCCTGGTGGTCTCAGTGCTGTTCTCTGGCCCTGCAGGTTCTCCAGCTCTATCAGATCACCCAGATTAACCATGGCCTGATGATGGTTGGGCCTTCAGGAAGTGGGAAGAGCATGGCTTGGCGTGTGCTGCTGAAGGCTCTTGAGAGGCTTGAGGGTGTGGAGGGTGTGGCCCACATAATTGACCCCAAAGCCATCAGCAAAGACCACCTCTACGGAACCTTGGACCCCAACACCAGGGAGTGGACCGATGGACTCTTCACACATGTGCTGAGAAAGTACGTCTACTGTGGTGGATGTTGAGGTTTCAGGACTGTAGGACCCGAGCGCTGTAGTCACTGTGTTTGTTGTCCTCTTCACGAAGTCCACACAAGTGACAGTCCGTTGGGGAGGGAAAGCGTTTAAATCTGGGCTCCTGGTTTGAACAGGCCGTGTACATTTTTTCCAAACCAGGATCATAGACAATGTGAGAGGTGAGCTGCAGAAGCGCCAGTGGATTGTCTTTGACGGTGACGTGGACCCCGAGTGGGTGGAGAACCTGAACTCCGTGCTAGACGACAACAAGCTCTTGACCCTGCCGAACGGAGAGCGCCTCAGCCTGCCACCCAACGTGAGTAGTCGGGAGTAGTCGCCAGTCTGCCAGCTAGAGGTACACAAAGCATGGCTCTAGGAGTAGCCCCACCCACTGTCAGTGTTTCACTTCCCGAGACTTCCGTTCCCCGTGTCATCTAAAGGGGAGGCTTCCAGAGATAAACAGCTTAGAAGTTTGAGGTAACCTATTTTGGGGGTTTTTTGAGACAGGGTTTCTCTATGTAGCCCTGGCTGTCGTGGAACTCGCCATGTAGACCAGACTTTTATAGTCTGTTCCTAGAATTTTTCTGTTTACTGCTTACTGTTGTCAATCTGGTTCTGTGCCTGGTTTGTTAGTCGAGGTTTGTCTCCGTGTGGAGGAGGAGACTGGTATAGAGAGAGACACAGGGCTCGGAGTACCTGCAGTTCCAGGCATCCCTGGGAGTCTTAGAGTTGTCTCTGCAGGTACCAAGTGGCTGACTGTGGCTGCAGTTCAGTGGACCCGCAGATCGGCTGAGGGCGGGGCAAGAGAGAGATGCTGGTGTGTGTGTCCGGGTTGATGCTCACGCAGATTCTTGAGGAGAGAGGATATGAGTATCGTAGCTATATGAATTGCAGGGTTTTTTTAAAAGTGCAGAAAATTTAGAGTACTCTTAATTGTGCATATAGGTAAAGGAATTTCAATATTCAAGTTTCTACCAAATTTGTATCATTAAATTTGCCTAATTCTTCCTCCAAGGTACGAATAATGTTTGAAGTGCAGGACTTGAAATATGCAACCCTGGCCACAGTGTCTCGCTGCGGCATGGTGTGGTTCAGTGAGGATGTGCTGAGCACAGACATGATCTTCAATAACTTCCTGGCCAGGCTGCGCAGCATCCCCCTGGACGAAGGGGAGGACGAGGCACAGCGAAGGCGAAAAGGCAAAGAAGACGAGGGCGAAGAGGCCGCTTCTCCAATGCTACAGGTCTGCAGACGGCCTGTTCTCTAGGGGTCCACGGGTCCGCAGACGGCCTGTTCTCTAGGGGTCCACGGGTCCGCAGACGGCCTGTTCTCTAGGGGTCCACGGGTCTGCAGACGGCCTGTTCTCTAGGGGTCCACGGGTCCGCAGACGGCCTGTTCTCTAGGGTCCACGGGTCTGCAGACGGTCTGTTCTCTAGGGTCCACGGGTCTGCAGACGGTCTGTTCTCTAGGGTCCACGGGTCCGCAGACGGCCTGTTCTCTAGGGGTCCACGGGTCCGCAGACGGCCTGTTCTCTAGGGTCCACGGGTCTGCAGACGGTCTGTTCTCTAGGGTCCACGGGTCTGCAGACGGTCTGTTCTCTAGGGTCCACGGGTCCGCAGACGGCCTGTTCTCTAGGGGTCCACGGGTCCGCAGACGGCCTGTTCTCTAGGGGTCCACGGGTCCGCAGACGGCCTGTTCTCTAGGGGTCCACGGGTCCGCAGACGGCCTGTTCTCTAGGGGTCCACGGGTCGCAGACGGCCTGTCCACGGGTCTGCAGACGGTCTGTTCTCTAGGGTCCACGGGTCCGCAGACGGCCTGTTCTCTAGGGGTCCACGGGTCCGCAGACGGCCTGTTCTCTAGGGGTCCACGGGTCCGCAGACGGCCTGTTCTCTAGGGGTCCACGGGTCCGCAGACGGCCTGTTCTCTAGGGGTCCACGGGTCGCAGACGGCCTGTTCTCTAGGGGTCCACGGGTCCGCAGACGGCCTGTTCTCTAGGGGTCCACGGGTCTGCAGACGGCCTGTTCTCTAGGGGTCCACGGGTCCGCAGACGGCCTGTTCTCTAGGGTCCACGGGTCCGCAGACGGCCTGTTCTCTAGGGTCCACGGGTCTGGGTCCAAGAGGGTGGGAGTGGGAAACCCAGCACTCGGTAGAGTTTTTGTTTTTTTTTTGGTTTTTTTCGAGACAGGGTTTCTCTGTGTAGCTTTGCGCCTTTCCTGGAACTCGCTTTGGAGACCAGGCTGGCCTCGAACTCACAGAGATCCGCCTGGCTCTGCCTCAGCACTCGGTAGAGTTTTAAGTGGGCAGGATTGTCTTACAACAGCTTTTGAGTAAACTTACTGGAACAAAAGTTAAAACTTAAAGGGTGAAAGTGAAATGACTCTGGTAAAGACACTTGCTCCTGTCCCCTTTGATCTGAGCTCCATCTCTGGATCCCACATAGTGGGTAAACGCTCTACCGTATGCTGTGACACACCCACACACACCCACACACACACAACGAGGTAATTTTAAAAATGAGAAAAGGCTGGTGGTGGCATATGCCATTAATCCCAGCACTTGAGAGGCAGAGGCAGGTGGATCTCTGTGAGTTCAAGGACAGCCAAGGGTGCACAGAGAAACCCTGTCTCAAAACAAACAAATAAGAAGTGAGAAAAAATTGAAAGTGCTCTTTGATTTACTTTTTTTTTTGTAACTCATGAATGAGTGCCCTTATCCATGTTAGTGGATGAAAGGTAGCATCCCTGAGGAACGACCAGGTCACATGACCCTCCTGCAGACTTAGGTTACGATAGATGAAACCCCCCAACCTTTTGTTTTAAAGACAGGGTCTCTGTATAGCTCAGGCTAGCCTGGAATTCATAGCCTTCCTGCCTGAGCCTCTCAGGTGCTGGCTTCCTCCAGCATTTTGAAGTGGTGGTTGTACATTTTTGTTCTTCGTTTCAGATTCAAAGAGATGCAGCAACGATTATGCAGCCGTACTTCACATCCAATGGCTTGGTCACCAAGGCCCTGGAGCACGCCTTCAAGCTGGAGCACATCATGGACCTGACCCGCCTGCGCTGCCTCGGCTCACTCTTCTCCATGCTGCACCAGGCCTGCCGCAACGTGGCACAGTACAACGCCAACCATCCCGACTTCCCCATGCAGATCGAGCAGCTGGAACGCTACATTCAGGTGAGGGGACGTCCTGGCAGCTAGGAGTCTGAGAAGTTCCAAAACATTATGCCATTTGAGTGTGCTGTTTCCTGGGTAAAGGTCAAGCTTTCATGGGGAGGCAGGGGCTAAGAGAGGTACAGACCACTGTCCAAGGAGGCTTCAGAGCTAGCTCTGCCATCTCTGTCTTCCATTTTGTTCCCATTTCATAACAATTACCGTTTTTCAATAGCGCTATCTGGTCTATGCCATCCTCTGGTCCCTATCTGGAGACAGCCGTCTGAAAATGAGAGCAGAGCTGGGCGAGTACATCAGACGGATCACCACCGTGCCACTGCCCACTGCACCCAACATACCCATCATTGATTATGAAGTAAGCGTAGCTTGTTGCAGCCTTTACCCCTGGTTCTAATTGGTGAGTGTGATTTGTCCTGGGGCAGCCTGTCAGGAGTTTGGCTTTACCTTTTAGTGTCTTTGGTTTTGCAAGATAGCAGGGAATGTTGAATAGTTTGTCCTGTCCTCATTTTGGAAGATCTCAACTGCGTTAAAATGAGTTAGTCCTGGAAGAAAGGAGGCACAGTAGCCGCAGAGTGACCCATCCCCATCTTGTGTGTAGGTATCCATCAGTGGAGAGTGGTCGCCGTGGCAGGCCAAGGTGCCGCAGATTGAAGTGGAGACACACAAGGTAGCAGCCCCAGATGTCGTTGTGCCGACTCTAGACACAGTCCGCCATGAAGCTCTCTTGTATACTTGGCTGGCTGAACACAAGCCCCTGGTTTTATGCGGCCCTCCTGGATCTGGCAAGACCATGACACTGTTCAGTGCCCTCCGGGCCTTGCCGGACATGGAGGTAAGGTCAAGAGATTGTACACATAAAAGCTTTGGGGCTGAAATGTGGGCTTGGACTTAGAAGTTCATTTTGTGTCTCTCCGAAGGTCGTGGGCCTTAACTTTTCAAGCGCCACTACCCCGGAGCTGCTGCTGAAGACTTTTGACCACTACTGCGAATACAGACGCACACCTAATGGCGTCGTCCTGGCTCCTGTTCAACTTGGCAAGTGGCTGGTCTTGTTCTGTGATGAAATCAACTTGCCAGATATGGATAAATATGGCACACAGAGGGTCATCTCCTTCATCAGACAGGTGTGTGACGCAGGGACCCCTTCTCCCCACAGTGTCTGTCATTCACGTCTTGCTCCTAATTGTGACGTGCCCTTCTTCTTCAGATGGTGGAGCATGGAGGCTTCTATCGTACCTCAGACCAAACGTGGGTGAAGCTAGAGAGAATCCAGTTTGTCGGGGCTTGCAATCCACCCACGGACCCTGGGAGAAAGCCCCTCTCACACAGGTAAGCAGCTCGTGGACTTTGTGACACGCGCGCGCACACACACACACACACACACACACACACACACACACACACACACACGAGGTCCAGGACTGCCGTGAACATAGCATAGCAGCAAACTGATTTGAATTACAAAGGTTACAAAAATACAGAAAGGTGGGCTGGCCAGATGACTTGTTGGTAAGGAGGTTCCTAGCCTAACACCCTGAGTTCAGTCCCCAGGACTCAAATGGTGGAAAGAGAACCAACATGTGCAAGTAGTCCTCTGACCTCCAACGGCTACACTGTGGTGTGTGTGTGTGTGTGTGCCCCACCCACACACTAATTGATTAAAAATAAATATAAAAAGTATTTTAAAACATTGCTTATCGAATGATACCTCCTGGGTTAATTGCCCTGTATATAACCAGGGAGCCATGTTGAAAATAAAAGCATTGGTAGCTGGACGAGATGGCATGCACCTTATATACCCAGACTTTGCAGGATGAGGCAGAAGGAGGCCATCTGAGCTCAGAGTGAAGCCGTCTCAAGATGGTAAAGCAGAGCATTAGGCTAGCGGCAGTGCTCCAGAGGCTGACATGCAGAACGTGGGTGCTGGGTTCAGTCCCTGTGTGTGCTGCCACCAAAAAACCAGCTAGGAAAGGGAGGGGAAGGGGGAAAGAGGGGGACATTGACTTTATGGGAGTAATGAACTCTCCCACCCATCTGCAAGGCCAAAGTGAGGCTGGACTGAGCCTGAGTTCTTTGCTTGGTTATTCCAAGCTTTGTGTACTATCCGTGGTACGTCAGGCCCCAGCCCCAGCAGTGTGTGTGGCCTAGGTCAGCTTTGGCATGAGGCCTGTTGAGTGGATTGGGAGTGACTGAGTCCATTATAAGGTGCTGAGCTGTGCTGTCCTGGTACAGGTTCTTACGCCACGTGCCTGTCGTCTATGTGGATTACCCAGGACCGGCCTCCCTGACGCAGATCTACGGCACCTTTAACCGAGCCATGCTGAGGCTCATTCCCTCGCTCCGCACCTATGCAGAACCTCTCACCGCTGCCATGGTGGAGTTCTATACCATGTCACAGGTACACGACGCTGCCACTCCTCAGAATTCTTTTCCTCTACAGCAAAAAAACCTGTTGAAAGACTGGGATCCAGCTAGGTCTGGTAGCACAGGCTTGTAATCTCAGCTGTTCAGGTTGAGGCAGGAGGATTGCAAGCCCATCATTTGATATTCTTTGAACATTTAAAAATCACATATTGGGTGTGGTGGTGAAATGGTCCATCTGGTGAATGTGCTGGCACCAAGCCTGATGACCCCAGAAACCCACACGGTTGGAAGAGAGAACAAACCCCCTCAAGTTGCCCTCTGATAGAGCTCCACTCCAGTGTACTTGTGCGCGCGTGCACACAAACACAGATGAATATGAGATACACTTTTTCTCATTTTTAAAACTACATGTGAGAGCCAGGCATGGTGATGTACACACCTTTAATTCTAGACTTAAAAAGTGGAGGTTGATGGATCTCTGTGTGTATGAGGCCAGCCTGGTCTACCTAGTGAGTTCCAAGACAGCTAGAGCTACATAGTGAGACCCTGTCTCTGAATAAAAACAAAACAAAAGCCATCAAAGTAAATAAACAAAACAAACCTACATGTTAGGACTGGAGTTGTAAAAATGAAAAGTTCATATTAAAAAATAGGTCTTTGGGCTAGGGGCTAGGGAGGTAGCTCAGTTGTTCCAGAACTATGTAGCGAGGTCAAGGATAGCCTGTGGCACATGGGGCTTTGCCTCTAACAATACAAATAAATCTTTACCCTGCTGAGAAGTATTGCTTGGGTTTTGACCTGCGTGGCCCTTTAATGGGTGCTGGGCTGTCTACACCAGCATGTCTATAGTGCTTGGTTCTTTGTGCTCTATCCTGCAAGGACTTTTTACCTATGCATTTAATTGATTGAAGTATTTTTTCTGAAGGGTATTGTATGGTATAAACATTAATTTAGAAGGTTTTGTTTTAGGTTTTTTTATTTTGTGTATGGGAGTTTTGTCTGTGTGTTTGTGTACCAAGAGTGCAGTGCTGAAGATGCCTGAAGAGGGTGTCAGATTCCCTGGGACTGGAGTTAAAAATAATTGTGAGCCACCATGTGAGTGCTGAGATTTAACCCAATTCCTCTGGAAGAGCAGCCAGTGTGGACCACTGAGCCGCCTCTCTAACCTGTTTGTCTCTGTGGACTTTTCTTCTGTCCCTCGTTTGCTTTGTTATTTGAGACAGGATCTCACTATGCAGCTCTGGCACTCTGCAAACCAGGCTGGCCTCGAACTCACAGAGATCAGCCTCTCTCTGCCTCCCGAGTGCTGGGATTAAAGGCGTGCACCACCGCCCAGATATTTTTTCTTCTTTAAAGTAGGGTCTTAGGGATCCCATTATGCAGCAAAGGATGACACTGAACCCCACCTCCAAGCTCCACAGCTGATCCTAGATACTTATTCCAGTCTGGAGTGAGCGTGGGTCTGATTTTATTTTGTGGCATCCTGCTTTGTTGGGGTCTGTGGAGGGAAGGACTGTCTTTGTTCTCTGATCTTTATGGGAATTGATTTGTTTTTATCAGCCTCGGGGATGGAACCCAGGGCCTGCAACATCTGGGATGAGTGCTCTACACTAGCCCCACCCAGCTGTTTGAACCTGAACATTGCTGACTAGTTCATTCTTGAATACTTTGGGTCTAGATTCTCTTTAGAACAGAAATGTTTTATAGCCTCTCACCTTGTAACCTCTTTTTCACATTATCGGACATTGACATAAGCTCCGTTTTCCACTCCTGCAGGAGAGGTTCACTCAGGATACGCAGCCACACTATATCTATTCACCCCGTGAGATGACTAGGTGGGTAAGAGGAATCTTTGAAGCCCTGAGGCCCCTGGAGACATTGCCTGTTGAAGGCCTCATTCGCATTTGGGCACACGAAGCCCTGCGTCTCTTCCAAGACAGGTAAGGGGAGCCAAGAGTACTCTGATTACATTCCTCCCTCTTTGCATCTGGGGTCCTCTGTGGACATCTGTGCAAGGCTGGCCCAGCCATGCATGAGCCAGGTAGACAGCAGTGGAGGCAGCCTAGCATATTTGGATGTCGATCACAGTCACCTCCAGGTCTTGTTTCCATGGGATTTCTCAGTATTGTCTGCTGTTATGTGACTGGGGAAGGCAGTCAGTGGACCGGTTAAACCAACACCAACATCCATCCATGCACCGTAGGTGCTGATGGGGCTTTACGGAGCAGGGACTCACTGGAGGGTACAGCTCCTCCCTGTCCTTCCTACTCTCGACAGAGGTGCTCTGTGGCTCCAGGGCACTGGCTGTCACACTGTAAGTGGCCAGTGCCAAGGGAGGAACTGGCGGGCCCAAGTGCCGTGGATTGTGGGACGCCCTCTAGTTTCAGTCTCACAAGCAAAATATTTTGTCTTTTCCAGGGAGTCTTGGAAACTACCGATATTTTTGTTTTGTAAACCTTTTTTAAATGCCATCTTTATAGTTCAGAATAGTTTTCATTTTATAATAAATTCTTTATTTTCCTCCTCACCCTGACCTGTCCTTTTTTTTTTCTTTCTTTCTTTAAATTTTTTTTTAAGATTTATTTATTCATTAAGTACAGTGTTCCGCCTGCATGTATACCTGCAGACTGGAAGAGGGCACCAGATCTCATTACAGAAGGCTGTGAGCCACCTGTGGTTGCTGGGAATTGAACTCAGGACCTCTGGAAGAGCAGCCAGTGATCTTAACCTCTGAGCCATCTCTCTGGCCCTCTTTCATGTTTTTTATCTCACGTATTTTAAGAATCTTTTAGTTGTATTTTGGGCTTACTTCTGTGTTCATGAGATTAACTCTAGGTTTCCAACAGCAGCACTTTTCTTGTTTGTTTGGAAACAGCGTCCCAGTATGTAACCCTTGCTATAACTCAATATGTAGACCGTACACTGGCCTTGAACTTACAGAGATTCTCCTGCCTCTGCCTCCTGAGTGTTGGGATGAAAGACGTATCCACTACACTCAGCTTACCTGCAGCTTTTCCCGTCCGTGTTGTCTGAGAATCTTCCCATGCTGGCTTTTTGCAGGGGGCTGCCTGTTGGGCCACTGTCCTTGTGCTTCTTGGTTTCTGCCAAGTTGCATTTCAGGAAGATGCTGTAAGGGGTGCTTGAGGGTAGGCTCAGAGGATGAGGGTGAGCTGGGAATTGCTGGCACAGGCCTGTCGTCCCAGCACACAGGAGGATCAGGAGTTTAGGGTCAACATTGGCAATATATTGTCAGTTTGAAACCAGACTGTCTGCATAAGACCTTATCTTAAAAAAAAAAAAAAAAAGCCATAAAAATGTAGACAAGGGAGAGACCCAGGTGTGCAGCCTGCCCTTTACAGGCTGCTGCTTCGGAAAAGGCTCCGTTGTTAAGTGAACTGTCCTCATCGTTGCTGACTGCAGAATTGTAATTGTTACGGGGAACCACAGAGAAAATTTTATTTAGACTCAAAACAAGTAATTGTGCAGCTGGCTGGTAGTGGCACACACCTTTAGTCCTAGCACTTGGGAGACAGAAGCACACAGATCTCTGTGAATTTGAGGCCGGCCTGGTTTACAGAGCAAGTTCCAGGACAGCCAGGGCTACACAAAGAAACCCTGTCTTGGGGGGGGGGGGGGGGGGATAATTGTGCATATAAATTCTGTTTTGGAAACCTTGCATGATTGCATATACCTATAAAATTCTAGCACTTGGGGAACTGAGGCAAGATTTCAAATTCAAGGTAAAACTGGTTCTAGAGTGAGACTCTGCCTCACAGTGCATATTCATGCACGTGCACACACACCCCATACACACACACACACATGCACGCGCGCGTGCGCACACAAGTATTTTACACTCTGCTTCTCAGAAGACCCCATGCTTCAGGACAGTGTCTCTTGTCTGCTCTGTTGATGTTAAAGTAGACATGCTCCAGGCTCTCCTATGTAGGTAGAACATTGTTGTTAGCAAGTGTAAAAACAAATTTGAGCTGGACTTGGTAGTGTATAGCCAACATCTCACCATGCAGGAGGTGAATCTGGGGTTTACAGCTAGTCTGGGTACTATAGTAGAGGTTGGAAAAAGAAAGGAACCAAATTTATCATTTCATATCTTAAATCAGTCTTGTACAGTGTCATGGTGCCAGGGTCTGTTTAGTATCAAAATATCAATTTGCGGGCTGGAGAGATGGCTCAGAGGTGAGGAGCACTGGCTGCTCTTCCAGAGGTCCTGAGTTCAATTCCCAGCAACCACACGGTGGCTCGCAGCCTTCTGTAATGAGATCTGGTGCCCTCTTCTGGCCTGCAGGCATACATGCAGACAGAACATTGTATACATAATAAATAAATCTTTAAAAAAACAATTAAAAAAAATCAGATTGCTTCAGCCACGTCCACCCCAGTTCCTGGGGTGGGGGCTCTCAGCCCCGCCATGTGGCTGCTGTCACCAGGCCTCGTGACTGACACTTGTGCTGCTCTCCCTGAACAGGCTTGTGGAGGACGAAGAACGGCGCTGGACAGATGAGAACATCGACATGGTTGCTCTGAAGCACTTCCCGAACATAGACAAAGAGAAGGCTATGAGCCGGCCTATTCTGTACAGCAACTGGCTGTCCAAGGTACAGACCGCCGCAGGGCGGCAGAAGCTCCCACCAGAGCTATCCTCCGGTTGCTAGCTCGGGAGGGCGAGTGGGCGTGTCTGGGGCTTTCAGTCCCTAGTGCTATGGAAAAAGGAAAACATCAAGGACTGTAGTTTCAGCAGAGGCACTAAGCATTGTCTGTCTGTCTGTTTTTCAAGACAGGGTGTCTCTGTGTAGCGCTGGCTGTCTGCAGGCTAGCCTCAAACTCAGATCCATCTGCCTCTACCTACCAAGTGCTGGAATTAAAGGCGTGCACCACCACTGCCTGGCAGCACTAAGCAATTTCAGTCTTTGGGTTTTCGGCAGAAAGCCCCAGAAGACATGTAGCTGGCATAGCCTCTCAATGGATTCTTCCATGTGTGATGATCTGTGGGCAGGAGCAGTGGTCTAGCAGCTGCAGAAGGTCACCCAAACACTAAAAATGGGGCAGTTGCGAGCAATTTGTATGAAAGCTTTTTTTTTTTTCCATAATCTTCACAAATTCAAACTTTTTTTTTAATTAAAAAATTTTTTTATTCTTTTTACACACCAATCAAAGATTCCCCTCTTCCCTCCTCCCACCCCCTCAGCCTCCCCCCCAAATCCCTCCCAAGAAGGCAAGGCCTCCATGGGGAGGCACATCCAGTAGAGGCAAGTCCAAGCCCTTCCCCCTGCCTCAAGACTGCACGTATGAAAGCTGCTTTTTTCAGGGGAGGGGAGTGGTTTTCAAGACAGGGTTTCTCCATGTAGTTTTGGTTTCTGTCCTGGATCTTGCTCTGTAGACCAGGCTGGCCTTGGACTCACAGAGAGCCGCCTGCCTCTGCCTCCCAAGTGCTGGGATTAAAGGTATGCGCCACCACCACCCAGCAAAAGCTTCTTAATGCCAAATGCTAAATAATAGCAGTGACATTTGCAAATAGCTGTGAATTGTCCTTTTCCTGTGGAGGGGGGAACTGCTTCCCATTTAGTCTTGATGCATATTTCATGCAGAGATCACTGCTGATATGGGGGTAAGTCAAAACTTCTGTGGGGAGGCCATGCTCTAAAAGCAAAGGAAGGAACAGAGGGTTCCTCCCAGCCTGGAGGTCTGACAGGCAACTGTGCATTGAGTTTGGAGAGAATCGTAAGCTGGGCTTGGCTTTTGTAGCTCAGTGGTAGAGCACTTGCCTAATGCATGAGACCCTGGTTCCATGCCCCGTGCTTTCCAGAAACAGGGGTTCTGAGCACACATCTGTGGTCTGGCTACTTAGGAGGCAAAGGCCGAGGAATCACTTGAGCCCAAGGCAACATACATAATGAATCCCCATCCCAAAAAACAAAGCATAATGGAATAAAACAGAGTTCCACCTGTCAGGGGCGCCTTCCTGTCGGGAGGGCAGCTGATGCTAGGGACGCCCAGTAGGTCGTTCAGTGTCAAGGAACTTTCTGGGGTCTAAGCTGTAGCCCGTCATTGTTGTTTGCAGGAGACCTTCCCCAGTGGTCTCCTTTTACTATTTATGGGGTCTTCTGAAGAGCAAGCATTCTTACCAGTTTAACCACCTCTGACTGGTTTTAGGTGTGTTGTGAGCTGTGGGTTGTCTGCACATTTCCCTTCTGTACACTCGTCCTGTGTTGAGTAATTGTCGCTGTCTTACTAGGCTTCCCTGTGCATGTGAGTGTGTCTTCTAGCTCTAGTAACCTCTGTTGATCTGTTCTCTGCTTTCTGTCCTGATTACAGCAGTACAGGCCTTCATGCCTGCTTCTTTTCCATGAATATCTTGACCATTTTCAATTCTTTCTTCTTCCAAACACTCCTTAGAGTCGGCTTGTCAGCTTCCTCCAAGAGCGCCATCAGCCACCTTTGAGCTTTTGGTGGGAGTCTGAGTTTGGATGAGCTGACATGTGTGGTGTGTGCTTTCTACAATCAGGGCTACAGAGGAATCCATGCATGAGATGCTCTGCACTCCCTGAATGCTGTCTTGATGCTGTGCATTTTTTAAGCGGTCCTTGGTGTCGAGGAACTGCATGTCTTAACAGCTCAGTGACCTGATCAATGGCGGGCTGCATTGTTTTTCCCAAACAGGATTACATCCCAGTAGACCAAGAAGAGCTAAGAGACTATGTCAAGGCTCGGCTGAAGGTCTTCTATGAAGAAGAACTGGATGTTCCCTTGGTCTTGTTCAATGAAGTGCTCGACCATGTGCTCAGGATTGACAGGTAGGCTTTACCGTTACTGCCACAGTCCGTCTCCTGAGCTGTGTGCAGGGTCACACTGCGCATGGTGCTGTCTCCCCACACCTCCACCTCAGCCTTGCTGCTGACACCTTCCCTTATCCCTCAGTCCAGCCTCACTGTCCTGGGCTCTCACTCCAAGAACCTTCTCTGTAGGCCTGCTGCCAGTTTGGGTCCTTCAGCCTCCAGCTAGAGCTGGGTTCATCTCTCATGTCATTGGCATCTAGAGGGCAGGGCTGTGTCTTCTGCGTCCACTAGACCTGGCCCTCCACAGCTGCTCACAGTGCTTTAACATACACATTCAAGGCATGATGAAAATGTTAAACACCATCCTAGAAAAGTCACGGGCATGAGTATCAGATGGGAAGTGAATCAAATAAGCCTGGAAATTGATCTCTTCTGATGATGTTCCAGAATATTCCGACAGCCTCAAGGTCATTTGCTTCTGATTGGTGTTAGTGGAGCTGGCAAAACCACCCTGTCTCGTTTTGTCGCCTGGATGAATGGCTTGAGCGTGTACCAGATTAAGGTGGGTCTGTTGGATAGCCTCTCAGTTCCTGAGTCTGGATTCTGCATGTAGCTGTTGAATGAGAAGAATTCTGACTTGTGGCTGCTTCTGTAGGTCCACAGGAAGTACACAGGGGAAGACTTTGATGAAGATCTGAGGACAGTGCTGAGACGTTCTGGCTGTAAAAATGAAAAGATAGCATTCATAATGGACGAATCCAATGTCCTAGACTCTGGGTTCCTGGAGCGAATGAATACCCTTCTGGCCAATGGAGAGGTAGGGGAGCGTGTGCTGTAATGTGTTGCATGGCATCTCCTTACAAGTCAACTAAGCCACAGTGCGTCTCTTCTTCCCCAGGTCCCTGGGCTCTTTGAAGGGGATGAATACGCCACGCTGATGACTCAGTGCAAAGAGGGTGCCCAGAAGGAAGGCCTGATGCTCGACTCGCACGAGGAGCTGTACAGGTGGTTCACCAGCCAGGTGATCCGCAACCTGCACGTGGTGTTCACCATGAACCCGTCCTCAGAGGGGCTCAAGGACCGGGCAGCCACGTCACCAGCCCTTTTCAACAGGTAATGCTGACCTTTGCTGCCTCCAGGTCTGGGCACTGAGCTTCCATCCAAGGCAGACCCCCTCTGGAGAGCTGTTGGAGATGAGAGCATCTTTTTCAGGTGTGTGCTGAATTGGTTTGGTGACTGGTCCACTGAAGCGCTGTATCAGGTCGGCAAAGAATTCACCAGTAAAATGGACCTGGAGAAGCCCAACTATATAGTCCCTGACTACATGCCAGTCGTGTACGACAAGCTGCCGCAGCCACCAACACACCGGGAAGCCATCGTGAACAGCTGTGTGTTCGTCCATCAGACTCTTCACCAGGTGTGTGCCGCTTGAGAGCAGCCCGCAGAAAGCCGAGCTGGTGCATCACACGCATTAGACGTTTGGGAGCTTCCCAACTGACCCCGCTCTGCCGCAGCAAAGCAAATACTTTTCCTCACCTCTTCATGACACCTATTCTTTTTTCTTTTGGGGGGGGTGTTTCAAGACAGGGTTTCTTTGTGTAGCCCTAACTGCCTTGGAACTAGCCCTGTCTGTAACCCAGGCTCACCTCACTCATGCTCATGAGATGACGTCCGTTCTTGTCAGCAGTCCTTTCTCCCTTCACACTTCCTTCTCCGCCCAGGTTTTGTTCCTCTAGAACAAGAGGCTCTCATGTCTCCATAACTGCTCAGATGGGGACCAGTGAGATGGCTTGATGGGTAAAGGTGCTTGCTGTGGAAGCCCAGTGACCCAAGTTTGATCGCAGGAACCCCCAAAAGGTGGAAGGAGAGGACCTGACTCCCGAAAGATGTCCTTTGACCCTCACATGGGAACCATGGCATCCGTGTTATGTGCACACAGTAATAACAGAAAGAAATAAATGGCCAGGTGGGCAAAAGCCTTGCAGGCTGTAGGAGCCAGCGCTGCTGCTGGAGTCCAGAAGCTCCCAGATAGCGTACAGGAGCACAGGCTGTTCGCGGTGAATGGTCCCCACTGTCCTGCGCTTTAGGAGTGCTTTAACAGACAGGTGACTGTTGAGAAACCTTTATGAAACCCACTCAGAGCTGTGGCAGCCTGTCACCTAGTGTCCCCACAGCCATCCCAGTTGTCCTGTTTCTGATACCTCCCTTCCAGCAGCAGCCAAAGCTGTTTATCACAGAAAACGGTTCTTACTCTCTGTGTCCTCTGGAAATAAGCAGAAACCTGTGGTGACATGCCTGCAATCCCAACACTTATTTGGGACCTTGAAACTTAGGACTTGAGAGATGGCTCAGCATGTAAGAGCACAGACTGCTCTTCGGAGGACCTGGGTTCTAGTCCCAGCACTCACATGGCAGCTCACAACTGTGTAACTCCAGTCAGTCATAGGGGATCCAACACCCTCTTCTAGCCTCCATGGCTACCAGGCATGCACATGGTACACAGACACACATGTAGGCAAAACACCCACACACATAAATTTTTTTTGACTTAAAAAGAGAGAGAATTGCATTCCAGCCTGTGTTACATAATAAGACCTTGTCTTGAGAAGAAAAAAAAAAGACTAAACACGGCCTACATTGACATAGTAAATCTGTTGTTTGTTGAGCGTTTTTCTCATAAAATATGCTTCTGAGCCGAGTATGGTGGCCCACACCTGTAATCCCAGCACTTGGGAGAAAGCGGCAAGAGGGTCAGGTGTTCAAGGTCAGCCTGGGCTACATGAAACCCTAACTCAAAATAACAAAGAGACAGCGTCTCCAGGATGGGCGTTTTGTGTGCTGTCACTCGTCAGGGTTTAAGGATGGAGGTTTTTGAGTCTTGAGAACGGGGGCTGGCTTGAGTGTTCTGAGCGCCAGGCCCACTCCTCCACGTCACACTGCAGTCTGACAGGGTGGAGTTGAGGCTGGCTGACTTTGTTTTCTAAAAGGCCAACGCACGCCTGGCAAAGCGAGGAGGCAGAACGATGGCCATCACGCCTCGGCACTACCTGGACTTCATCAACCACTACGCCAACCTTTTCCATGAGAAGCGCAGCGAGCTGGAGGAGCAGCAGATGCACCTGAATGTCGGTCTCCGGAAAATCAAAGAAACTGTCGACCAGGTAGAGCAGGAGCAGCAGCCCCTCACGGCCCCACCGAGGACTTGCTGCGTGTGTCTGTGTTGAGAATGGCTTGTTCCGTAGGTGGAAGAACTGCGCCGGGACCTGAGGATCAAGAGCCAAGAGCTGGAAGTGAAGAACGCGGCCGCCAACGACAAGCTGAAGAAAATGGTGAAAGACCAGCAAGAGGCTGAAAAGAAAAAGGTGCGTCCCTTATTCCAGGGAGCCAACCTGCGGGCCTGGGCCTACGCGGGAGGAGGCTTGGTTTGTACAGGGTTCTAAATTGAATGGGTTAGCAGGTGTGTGTTGGCAGGAGGGGAGCTGTGTAAGGTTCACTTAGCCGGTCCACAGTGCTTTAACCGTGTGCACCTAAGCCATCCTTGCTTTCTAGGTCATGAGCCAGGAGATCCAGGAGCAGCTGCACAAGCAGCAGGAGGTCATTGCAGACAAGCAGATGAGTGTCAAGGAGGATCTTGATAAGGTGGAGCCCGCCGTCATTGAGGCCCAGAATGGTATGTCAGTGCTGTCAGACCTGGACCTTCAGCAGCACTGAAGACGCTGTGAGGCCCGGGGGCTGTGCTTCTGGGAGCATCGTGGGCAGACACCTGCAGCCTCTTTGAAGTGCTCCCCTGTCTCCACCTCTTCGAGCAGCATGCTGTAGCCCCGGTCTGATTTACTGTCATGAGGCCCTTCTTGTAAGAGAGCTAGCAGATGGACTCTCTGTCTTGCCGAGTCTGGGCCTCAAGCCTATAATCTCACGTCGTAGTGAGGCAAGGCAAGAGGATCTTGAGACCCTGTCTAAAACTAGGGCTGGAGACGGCTGAGCAGTAGGACTTATGCTGTTCTTGCAGAGAACCCAGGTTCAGTTCCTAGCACCCACATGGCAGCGCCTACTGTGTAACTCCGGTGCAGGGTCCTAGTGTCTTCCTCTGGCTTCCTCAGGCGCTGCACCCATGGCGCACATACAGACCTGCAGGCAAAACGCTCCCTCAGCACTCGGAGTGCTCCCAGCACTCGGAAGACACAGGCAGGAGGGTCTCTAGTCACTCTTCCTCTGTTCCTGAAAGACCTGTGCAGGGCTGTAGCAGTAGCCCCCTTATGGATTGTGGTCACCCAGTAAGGAAGAGTGACCTTAGCTGTCGTGCTCACTAGAGTTTGGCTGTGTCTGGTGGCCCAGTTATTAGAGCTTTCATTTCACACCTAGGACGGTTACACACCTACAGAGGCTCTGAGTTTGCACACACACATGGATAATAAGGAAAAATTTCTACTCAGTAACTACAAGTATTTTCTAAATCTTCAATCTCAAAAACTGCATTTCAGTTTATAAAGGTATTGACCTCTTTTTAAAGCAGCCATTAGACAACTGTAAATTGTAGCAGATTAATGAGGCTTGCGCAGGCCTCCGCCTGGCTGTGGCTTGGGGTCGCTATCTGCCTCATAAAGCAAAAGTGGGGACGTTACCTTCTAGGAGAACAAGTCATCACCTCTGAAAAGTTTTCCTCTCCTACATAAGTTAAAAGAGAGAAAATAGCCTCAAGTGGTGGTGGACATACCTTTAATCCCAGCACTCGGGAGGCAGAGACAAGTGGATCTCTGTGAATTCGAGGCCAGCCTGGTCTACATAGCAAGTTCCAGGACAGCCAGGGCTACACAGAGAAACCCTGTCTCATAGAGACAAAAAAAAAAAAAAAGAGAGAGAGAGAAAATAATTGTAGCTGGTTGACAGTGTAATTCCTGAAACTGTAAAACAAGCTAACACCGTGCTCGCCAAGGACAGTTGCAGTTTAGGGTAGGTGATGTAAGGTGTGCTCTAAGTGGGGTGGAGCCCTGGTGGCGGCCTTGTCCACGTCTCACTTGTACTCTGCCTCCCCCCACCACCCCTGCTGACCAGCTGTGAAGTCCATCAAGAAGCAGCACCTGGTGGAGGTGAGGTCCATGGCCAACCCTCCTGCTGCTGTGAAGCTGGCGCTGGAGTCCATCTGCCTGCTGCTGGGCGAGAGCACCACAGACTGGAAGCAGATCCGCTCCATCATCATGAGGGAGAACTTCATCCCCACCATTGTCAACTTCTCAGCGGAGGAGATCAGGTGAGGCCCTTACTGTGGTAGTGAAAAGGTGGGGCCCCCTCGGGGACGCTCCTGTTTGCTTGCGGCAAAAGCTCTGCTTGGCCATCTCTGGCATGTCGTCTACCAAAGGGAACATGGGTCACACCAGTCCCACGGGTGCCTTTCAATACAGTCTCAGCAAGAAAGCCAGCATTCTCCTCTGCACATGTTTTTGACATTGCCTCTGCCAGCAACAGCTTCATCCCTCCAGATAGTTGTGAGGGGACTGCACTCGGCCCTTGCTGCCGCAGAGCAAGGGTCTTCTGGCCCGAGTTGCTATAGTGAGGGGCCAGAGGCAGAAGCGGGCAGACAGAGCCTGTCCTCAGCAGCCCTGTCACCTTCCCCTGAGAACCAGGGCTCAGCCAGCATCATCAGAAGTGCTAGCTGGGCCTTTACACTTGTATTTCGTGAAAGTGCATTATTTTTATTCTGTGCGCGCTTAGAGATAATTTCCTCTCCCAGTGATGCCATAAGGGAGAAGATGAAGAAAAACTACATGTCCAACCCCAGCTATAACTATGAAATTGTCAACCGGGCTTCCCTGGCTTGCGGCCCCATGGTGAAGTGGGCAATTGCACAGGTAGGTCCCTCTACAGCCGGCCCTGGGCACGGGGTCGGGGGGGGGGGGGGGTTCTTGTCATGTCTTGTTTCCATTAGCTGTTTGCTGCTGTGGTTTCCTTGTTTTTGTTTGTTTACGTTGAAAAGAAACAGTGTGGGTTAGGTGAGAATGAGCGGCTCCCGGCAGGAAAAGATGGAGAAAAGTCCAGTGTGGGATAGACCTAGACCCGGCTTACTAGGAAAGAGAGGGGCACTGCCCAGAGCAGCGTGGGCCGGTGAGCCGGTTCTCAAAGGGGGGTGCTGGTACATGGGGGTGTGCTTCCCATGGGCATGTGGAGGTCAGGGGACAGCTTGTGGAGTCAGCTCTGTCCTACCTCTGCGTGGGTTCTGAGGGTCGAACTCTGCTCTCCAGGCTTACATGGCAAGCACTTTTTCAAGACAGGGTGTCTCTGTGTAGCCCTGGCTGTCCTGGAACTCACTTTGTAGACCAGGCTGGCCTTGAACTCAAGAGGTCAGCCTGCCTTTGCCTCCTGAATGCTGGGATTAAAGTCGTGTGCCACCACCGCCCTGCTATTTTTGTTTTTTCATTGTGTGTGTGTCTGTGTTGTGAATATGTGCACATGAGAAATCCAGAGAAGGGCTGAGTGCTGGGAAACAAACTCGGTTCCTCTGTGATGTAAGAGCAGGTTTGCTCTAACTGCTGAGCCATTTCTCTACCCCCATTTGGTTTCTGAGAGAATCTCCCTTTTAGCCCAGGCTACTGCAGCCCGAATGCCAGGGCTACAGCCCCAGCCCTTGCTTTACCTGGCCGTACTAGTAATGGGCTTCACTGTGGCGTTTTCACACGTTCACGTCAGCCTGCCTTGTCCTTTGTCACATGTCATTCTCTGTCACACCCTATGCCTTGCCCTTCCCAGCTGAATTATGCAGACATGTTAAAGAGAGTGGAGCCCCTGAGAAATGAGCTGCAGAAGCTGGAAGACGATGCCAAGGACAACCAGCAGAAAGCCAACGAGGTGGAGCAGATGATCCGGGATCTGGAGGCCAGCATCGCCCGCTACAAGGAAGAGTATGCCGTCCTCATCTCAGAGGCCCAGGCCATCAAGGCAGACCTGGCAGCTGTCGAAGCAAAAGTAAGTCCCTGAACTCTGTTACCGAGGAGGTCCTCATGGCCTCCCTGGTGGAAGCCTAGAATAACAGGGGTTGTCTCATACACCGCATGTCTTGTCGAGGCAGTGAACCAGCTCTGTGTGTGTTGGGGCCCTGAGTGTGCACCAAGTACATTTACTTTCACTCACTTCCTCCTTGAGTCCTTGAAGTGGGCCATCAGTGTGTCTTCCCTTTGGCCATACCCAGCTGTTCCTCACCTCAGGCAATCCCAGATGTGCATTTCTCTAGGGCTGCAGTTAATGCTCTGCCCTTGGCTGTGCTCTGATGAGATGCGGACACATGTTTCGTTAGTGTCTATAGCCCAGTCTGCCTGAGTCTACTAGCCCTCCCCAGACCCTGCACACACAGATACTCTCTCTCTCTCACTAATTCTGAGGTCAGATGTGCATGCCATAGCACACACGTGGCAGCCAGAGGACGACACTTGTGGAGTTGGTTCTCTCCTTCCACTGAGTAGGTTGCAGGGATGGAACTCTGGTCATCAGGCTTGGCGGCAAGAGCTTTCACTCACTGAGCCATCTCACAGGCCCCGAGGATGAGTTCCTTTCTAGTATTCAGGGTATTCCTAAACATGTCATTTGATCCCCGCCCCACCCCCTTAGGTAAACCGGAGCACTGCGCTTCTCAAGAGCTTGTCTGCTGAAAGGGAACGTTGGGAAAAGACAAGTGAGACTTTCAAGAACCAGATGTCCACCATTGCTGGCGACTGCCTCTTGTCCGCAGCCTTCATTGCGTACGCAGGGTACTTTGACCAGCAGATGCGCCAGAACTTGTTCACCACCTGGTCTCATCACTTACAGCAAGCCAACATCCAGGTAACCGGCACCCCAGCCAGCACTGGGCACAGTCTGACCAAGTCCTAACTGGACCCCAGGGGAGATAACCAGCCTCCCTTTCAGTTCCGCACAGACATCGCCCGGACAGAGTATCTCTCCAACGCTGACGAGCGCCTCCGCTGGCAAGCCAGCTCCTTACCTGCTGACGACCTGTGCACAGAGAACGCCATCATGCTAAAGCGGTTCAACAGGTATGCTGCCAGGCCAGAGGTGCGGCTAGCAATCACACCTTGGAGGAAGAGATGAGCGGAAAGTGGTGTGTGGGGAGGCCGGGCTAAGAGGGCAGTGTTCATGTTTACATCTTTATTCAGTTCTGCTTACCACGGGAGTTTTCCAGAGAGAGAACGATTTAAATCACATTTGTGAACTGGAATGTCTAGAGATTGCTGTGTGGAATGACGGTTTCTTCCCGTCTAAACAGGAGCCTCTGCTTTTCCTGGTGGACTCTTTACCTACTCTCCTATCACCTCACTCCAGGTACCCACTGATCATTGACCCCTCGGGACAGGCCACAGAATTCATCATGAATGAGTATAAGGACCGGAAGATCACAAGGACCAGCTTCTTGGATGATGCCTTCCGGAAGAATTTGGAGAGTGCTCTGAGATTTGGCAATCCCCTTCTCGTCCAGGTTTGTGTTCATATTTGATTTGTCACTCCTGGTACAGTCTATCAATCTCTCAGTTGATGTAAAGTAAATCTAAATTACACAGCATAAACACTGACGGTGTTTGAACTTTGTTAGGCTTGGTTTGATACTGGAACAAGAATAAAGCAAGTCCCCAGGCAGGTGTGGTGGTGTCACCTTTAATCCCAGCACTCAGAAGACAGAGGCAGGCGGATCTCACAGGGAAACCCTGTCTCTAAAAATAAAAAAAAATGAAAAATGAAAAAGGGCATAACTCAACTTCTGTTTCAGTTTCCTCGAAGGTAGGCTCACAGGCAGGTCCTGTGGCTTGTGGGTAGTGCACTGGCCCAGGCAAGAAACTCACGTCTGCCTTATGTTTGTGTCCTACATAGGACGTAGAAAGCTATGATCCGGTTTTGAATCCAGTACTGAACCGTGAAGTTCGACGGACAGGAGGGAGAGTGCTGATTACCCTCGGTGACCAAGACATAGACCTGTCACCATCATTTGTCATCTTTCTGTCTACCCGAGACCCAACCGTAAGCAGGGGACACTTAGATGCGCGTGGTGGTGGTGTTGGGAGCTGAGTGAAGTGACCAGCCTGCTTTGTCTTCTTTTCTGACAGGTGGAGTTCCCACCAGATCTCTGTTCCCGGGTCACCTTCGTGAACTTCACAGTCACGCGGAGCAGTTTACAGAGCCAGTGTCTCAATGAAGTGCTAAAAGCAGAAAGGCCCGACGTGGATGAGAAGCGCTCTGACCTCCTGAAACTACAAGGTAGGTTCTGGTCCTCGGCTTCCAGGAGGTGGTGCAGGCGCAGGCTGGGCTCTGAAGGGAGGTGGCGGCGAGGGTGGCACTGTGTGCCCTGGAGCACAGGTATTCCAATCCTGTCCTCTCTCTCAAGGGGAGTTCCAGCTGCGTCTACGGCAGCTAGAAAAGTCTCTGCTGCAAGCTCTCAACGAGGTGAAAGGCCGCATTCTGGATGACGACACCATCATAACAACCCTGGAAAATCTCAAGCGGGAAGCTGCCGAGGTCACCAGAAAAGTGGAGGAGACAGACATCGTCATGCAGGAGGTGGAGACCGTGTCCCAGCAGTACCTGCCACTGTCCACTGCTTGCAGCAGCATCTACTTCACCATGGAGTCCCTGAAGCAGGTGAGGCCATTGGCATAGCAGCCCTGAACCCACTGTGGCCCGAGGCCCGCCCTGATTGATGGGCATGTGACTTCCTTCCAGGTTCACTTCCTCTATCAGTACTCACTACAGTTCTTCCTCGACATCTACCACAACGTGCTGTACGAGAACCCGAACCTGAAAGGCGCCACTGACCACACGCAGCGCCTCTCCGTCATAACCAAGGACCTCTTCCAGGTAGAGAGCAGGGCACACTCTGTCTGGTGTAAGAGTACGGAAGTACTGTCTCCAGAACACCAACGTGTCCCCCTTGGTCCCTAGGTGGCATTTAACCGAGTGGCTCGAGGAATGCTGCATCAGGACCACATCACCTTCGCCATGCTGCTGGCGAGGATCAAGCTGAAAGGCACCATGGGGTGAGTCTGGCTAGCTCAGCTGTGGCTCTGCAGATGGTCTTGGCATCTGTATCGGGATGTGTTCTCCTTTCCCTTGTCTGTGAATCACTTTGTCTGTGTCTCCGTTGCTGGGGCAAGAGACCCTGCCTGACCTGTCCACCCTTCACAGGGAGCCCACCTATGATGCAGAGTTCCAGCACTTCCTCAGAGGGAAGGAGATTGTCCTGAGTGCTGGCTCCACCCCCAAAATCCAGGGTCTGACTGTGGAGCAGGCGGAAGCAGTCGTGAGGTTGAGCTGTCTGCCTGCCTTTAAAGATCTGATTGCCAAGGTTCAGGCCGATGAGGTAATAATTGTCTTTCACGTGTTCCCAGGGAGAAATGTCTGTGAGCAGCTTCCTCGGGTAGGAAAGCCTGCAGTCCTGACTGGGTGCGCCTGTGTCCAGCTGGTGTGCGCCTTACGGTCTGCTCATGCAGTGGAGCAAGACCTGGGCTGCACGCCAGCACCACGCCCAGCAGATACTCTTGTCCTGTGCTGACCCCTCCTCCTGTCTCTACAGCAGTTTGGCATTTGGCTGGACAGTGGTTCACCAGAGCAGACTGTGCCGTACCTCTGGAGCGAGGAGACACCTACAAGTGAGTCAGCTCCAGACCCCTGCCATTCTCTCTCGGAGCCTGCATATAAATTCAGGGGTTGTTTCCCAAAAGAAGTCGTCAGTGACACACACACCACCCCCACCCCAGGGAAGTATTTCAGCATCAGGATGTGTTAGAAGCCAGTCCAGAATGGTGATGAACCCTGAACCCCAGCTACTCAGGAGACTGAGGTGGGAAGATTGACAGTTTCAGGCCAGCCTAGGCTACATAGTGAGATCTTGTCTCTAAGCAGCAAACTCACCATTTTAGGAAATCATTTAGGGAGATGGCTTAGGAGTTGGCTAAGAAATGGAGGATCAGACTTGTAATTCCTCCCTCTAGTCATCATTAGTGACCATAGGCAGATGGAGGAGGCTAGGGACATAACCCAGTGATGGAGTACTTACCTAGCAGGCCTAAGGTGTGGGGGATACCTAACAAACACGAAGGGGGAAATTGTCTTTAATATTGCCACAAGGCTGAGTGCATCATACCTGACCTTGGGCTAACCAGGCCGCAAGAAGAAGGGGCAGGCAGGAGCATGTGGCCTCAGGGACCAGACCACAGAGCAAAGGGTGCTACTGCACTCAGCCAGCCAGTGTTCTGTCTTCCCCGTGAAGTCTTCTGGGTCTGCTGCCAACAGGTATGCGTGCTGTGGTTTCAGAATCAATAGACGAGGACCAGCAAGGTGATTCAGTGGGTAAAGACCTGAGTTCCATCCCTGTGACCTACGTGCTTGGAGAGTCCTGACCTCCACACTCCATATGCAACACACACATGGATGTACATGCACATACAAAATAAAACGTTTCAAATATATTTTTAAAAAATTCCCCAGGGCAGCCAGGGGCCACATAGAAAGAAACCTGATCTCAAAAATAAATAAATAGTTTTTATTTATTTTTGTCAGGCATTATACTACATGCCTTTAATACCAGCACTGAGGCGGCAGAGGCATGTAGATCTCAGAGTTCAAGGCTAGCCTAATCTACTATGAGTTCAAGGCTACCCAGGACCATATAGTGAGATCCTGTCTCAAAAAAAAAAAATTTTAATGCAACAGATGAGGGGGCTATGGAGACAGATGGCTTAGTGGGTAAAAGTGCCTGCCATACAAGACAGGCAACCTGAATCTTGATCCCCAAAACCTACAGACAGGAGTGCAAGCATCTGTGACCCCAGCACACCCCTGTGAGGAGATGGGAGGCAGAGAGAGATCAACAGAGGTTCACAGGCCCGCTAGCCTTGGTCCCATGGCGGTAAAGAGACAGATACCCTGTCTCAGGGTGAAGAGGATTAATACGTGAAGCTGTCCTCTGCCCTCCACACACATGCCATGCCATGTGAGTGCACACGATCCCACATACAGGCCACCACACATAGCCAACAGAGCCAGGTGTGGCAGCCACATACCTGTAATCCCAGCACCATGGAGGAAAAGGCAGGAGGATCATGAGTTCAAGGTTAGCTGGGAATAGTCTCTGAAGGTAGGAATATCAACCCATGGCTCCTGATCAGTACCCCACGCCTGGTGTTACAGTCTCCTCGCTGGGCAGCCGACGTGGCCGTAGACGAGAGGGCAGATGCCCCTTGGGCCCAAGAGAGCCAGTAGGGTGTGTGCTTTGTGGACGAGTTGGAGCGGAGTCTCGGGCTGAGGGTTTGGCCAAGCCGGTTCCCTGGATGGGGAAGTCAGGAGTGAGACTCCAGGCCTGTGCCTTCACCCACCTTGTCACACCTCCTTGCAGCTCCCATCGGGCAGGCCATCCACCGCCTACTCCTGATTCAGGCTTTCCGACCCGACCGCCTGCTGGCCATGGCCCACATGTTTGTTTCCACAAACCTTGGGGAGTCCTTCATGTCCATCATGGAGCAGCCACTGGACCTCACCCACATTGTGGGCACAGAGGTAATGTCCCAGTGCCCCATCCTGGCTCCCCAGACCCCATTTGCCTTTGCACCAGCAGCTTCTTGGCTACAATCTTCCAAAGCCAGCACCGCCCTCAGGCTTTCTCTTGACAGGTCCTGTCTTGCAGCTGATCATCTTTTCATTTACAGGTGAAGCCAAACACACCTGTCCTGATGTGCTCTGTGCCTGGGTATGATGCCAGTGGGCATGTTGAGGACCTGGCAGCTGAGCAGAACACACAGATCACTTCTATTGCCATTGGTAAGGACACTTGCTGGTTTGTGGACATGTGCAGCCTTGAAGCATAAGGCTGCCGTTCACACTAAGTTTCCGTGTCTCAGGCTCAGCCGAAGGCTTTAACCAAGCAGATAAGGCAATCAACACTGCAGTGAAGTCAGGCAGGTGGGTGATGCTGAAGAACGTGCATCTGGCCCCAGGGTGGCTAATGCAGCTGGAGAAGAAGCTGCACTCCCTGCAGCCCCACGCCTGCTTCCGACTTTTCCTCACCATGGAGATCAACCCCAAGGTGAGCAAAAGGTGTGGGAGCTCTGGGTGCTGTGCCTCTTGTGTAAATGGTGTGCACAGTCAAGGAACTGGCTGCATCGAAACCAGAGGGTCAACTGGGTGTGGTGGCACATGTCTGCAACCCAGAACTTGGGATGCTGGGCAGGAGGATTGCCGAGAACTTGAGGTCAGCCACACCTTGTCGCCCCAAAATGAAAGCAGACGTGACCAAGGCCACCTTCCCCTTAGGTGCCAGTGAACCTGCTCCGTGCAGGCCGAATCTTTGTGTTTGAGCCACCACCTGGGGTGAAGGCCAACATGCTGAGGACATTCAGTAGCATCCCCGTCTCTCGGATATGCAAGGTAAAGAGCGCACCCCCAATACCCCTGTACATAAACCCAAGACCAGCTGCGTTCCGTGCACAGGGGAAGGAAGGCAAGGGAGGAGTGGGTCTCGGGGGAGCAGATGCACCCCCAGAGCTGTGACCCAGAGTCCACCCCAGAGGGCAGGGTAGGCACAGCCCCTGAAGCCACTGCCTGCCCCTGGTCCACATGAGGACAGCTGCTTCAGCAAGGACCCCTGTCAGTTCTGTTCTGCTCGGTGCCAGAACCCACTGCTGGGGTCCACTTGTAGAAAGCCTGTTTCTAGACACCTGTCTGAGTTCAAGTGCCGTGTGTCTGTCCTGGTCTTTACAAACTGGGTTCTTTCTGCCGTCATCTGTGCCATGTGACTGTGGTGCTGCAGTCCAGGTGACCGAAGTGTGAGGGTGTCTAGTTTCCTTAGACAGACACGATGCTCTCCGACGATTCTGTCCTTGGTCATTTTCCTCATCTAGTCTCCGAATGAGCGTGCCCGCTTGTATTTCCTGCTGGCTTGGTTCCATGCCATCATCCAAGAGCGCCTGCGCTATGCTCCGCTGGGGTGGTCCAAGAAGTACGAGTTTGGAGAGTCTGACCTTCGGTCAGCCTGTGACACGGTGGACACGTGGCTGGATGACACAGCCAAGGCAAGTAGGCTACACCGGAGCTGGACAGTAGCACCTCTAGAAGGGCGTAGGTCCCAAGTGAGCAGATGCACCCCCAGAGGCACAGAGCTGGCCTCCTCCAGTGGACACACATAACCCGGCCTCTCTTCACCCCAGGGCCGCCAGAACATCTCACCTGATAAGATCCCATGGTCTGCCCTCAAGACCTTGATGGCCCAGTCCATCTATGGTGGCCGCGTGGACAATGAGTTTGACCAGCGTCTGCTCAATACCTTCCTGGAGCGGCTGTTCACAACCCGGAGTTTCGATAGTGAATTCAAGCTGGCCTGCAAGGTTGATGGGCACAAGGACATTCAGATGCCTGACGGGATCAGGTGCGGCTGCCTGGGGGACAGACGTCATGGTGTAGGGGTGTCTGAAGCCAGTCTACCCAACTCTGATTCCACGTGTCCTGCTTTCCAGGCGCGAGGAGTTTGTGCAGTGGGTGGAGCTGCTGCCGGACGCCCAGACGCCCTCCTGGCTGGGCCTGCCCAACAATGCCGAGAGGGTCCTGCTCACCACTCAAGGTGGGTAGTGAGTCTCCTCACTCCTGCAGCCCTGCCCACCGAGCCTGCTGGGCAGGGCTTGTCGACCTCTGTGGGAAGGTGCAGAAGGGTGCTTTTAGTTCAAGGTTGGAAGCACTGAGGAGGCTTGGTGGTAGGTACCCAGACCTCTGCCCTAGCCTGGAGGCAAAGGCAGAAAAATCAAGAGTTTAGCATCTGGTCTACACAGCATGCCTAGGCTTAGGGCATGAGACCATGGCTCAGACAGCAAAACATACCTTGTGTTAAGTCAGTTTTGTTTTGTTTTACTTTTCGCAGCTTTGGGGCTAAAATCCAGAGCCTAACACAAGTTAGGCAGGGTCTGTGAGTGAGCCCCAGACACTCCCCTTCAACGATGTTCTAAAACAACCATTTAGAGCCAGGCTTCGTGGCTCTCATCTGTATCCTAGCAACCACATGGTGAGGGCAACAAGGTCAAGAGTTCTAGGCTAACCTAAGGCCCTCTTTAAAACCATCAGGTGAGATGGCTCAGTGGTTAAAAGGGATTGCTGCACGTGCCTGATAACCTTAGCTCTGTCCTCAGAACCCACAATCCTCAGACCTCCATATACTGTGGCCACGAGCCTGTACTCAGACAAGCCAAAGAACTCCTAGTTTCTCTCCTTTTTTTTTTTAATTGTTTGGAGTTTGTTTTGAAACAGTCCTACTGTAGTTCAGGCTAGCCTGGAACTCACTGCTCAGTCTCCCATGTGCTGGGACTAGAGGCATGGGCCCCCATGCCCAGTTGTTACTCTGTCTTTACAAGACTTTGGCCAGGCAGTGGTGGCGCACGCCTTTAATCCCAGCACTCAGGAGGCAGAGGCAGATGGATCTCTGTGAGTTCAAAGCCAGCCTGGTCTACAGAGCAAGTTCCAGGACAGATGAGGATACACAGAGAAACCCTGTCTCAAAAACACAAAAGACTTTTCCCCTGAACTACTGAGAAGTACCTTGAGCCAGAGGAGAGCCATTAAAATAGAGTCCAAGTGCCAGCTAGTCAGCCATTCTAAAGCTACTCCCCAGATGAGTAGCCACAGCCTGATTTCTGTGAAGAGACTGAGAAGGGGCAGGGCTGGTGCACGCCTCAGAAGCAGGTGAGGCAGGATGGATGGTTCCCAGCTCCCTGCCCTTCTGCAGAGAACATTCTCTGGGAGCTTGCTGTTTCTGAGGTCTCACATGTCGGAGGCCACCTTGGTGAGATGGGGACCGTTACCCATGGAGAGTAGGTAGTGAGCATTTGACAACGAGTATTTGAGACCTGGAAGCTAAGCAGGTTAGGTACAGGCTCTCCAGTACAGAGGCCATCCTTCATTTTATGACTGTCAGAAAGTCACTGGGGCAAGTGACACCAGGACTCAGTCCTGTGTCCCCGTCAGCACCGCCAAGAACCTGGTGCCTCGTGGTCACTGCCTGTCTTCTCAGCCTTCCCAGCCCAGAAAGCAGGGAAGCTCAGCAGTCTAGCCTTCAGTCTCCATGGGGGAGGGACAGGCCAGGCACCATTGTGTCTTCAGGCACAGCTGGATCTGGGCGTGGTTGGTGGGGGCAGAGTTCAGAGGAATCCCAACTGCCATCTCAGGCGTCCCCACAGCAGATTGAGTCCATGCTTCTGAGGCCACAGCCGTATGGACATACTGGAGCGACAGTGTGGGGCACGCCCGTGATTGACGTGGGCCATTTCCTTCTGTTGACCCTCTTCACCGGGCCCTGGTCTGTGCTGTAGATCATGTGTAGCACAGAGTACAGTCCAGTAGGCTGCTGTGGTGACTTAGTGGCCTTGAGGTTGATGTTGTCGTCGTCTGCCTCCCACCCGTGACTGCCCAGGTGTGGACATGATCAGTAAGATGCTGAAGATGCAGATGCTGGAGGATGAGGATGACCTGGCCTATGCAGAGACGGAGAAGAAGACAAGGGCGGACTCCACATCCGATGGGCGTCCAGCCTGGATGAGGACGCTGCACACCACAGCATCTAACTGGCTGCACCTCATCCCACAGACGCTGAGCCCACTTAAGCGCACTGTGGAGAACATCAAGGTAGCTGGCTGGAGCCTCAGTGTTGTCTTAATAGAGTGCTAATCCCCAACCTTGAGCAAGAGGAATGACCTTTTTTTTTGTTTTGTTTTTCAAGACAGGGTTTCTCTGTGTAGCTTTGCACCTTTCCTGGAACTTACTCTGTAGCCCAGGCTGGCCTCGAACTCCCAGAGATCCGCCTGCCTCTGCCTCCACCGCCCAGCTGGAATGACCACTTTTAATTTCAACTGTCTTAGAACTGTCCATGATCTGAAAGTTAGGGGCAGAATTCATTCTGTATCGGAAACGGGGGCATGGCTGGGGCCCCCTTAAGGCTGACTTGCTTCTGGACACAGATTTCCCTGTCTTCAGCCTCTTTCTCTTGGGTTTTAGGATCCTCTGTTTAGGTTCTTTGAGAGAGAAGTGAAAATGGGAGCCAAGTTACTCCAAGATGTGCGCCAGGACCTTGCTGATGTGGTCCAAGTGTGCGAGGGGAAAAAGAAGCAGACCAACTATCTGCGCACACTCATCAACGAGCTGGTGAAAGGTGCTGAGAGGCGCAGGGTGGATAGACGCCCCGAAGCCCCAAGCCTCCCATGCAGCTTTTCAGACTTCACCAGGGTGGCTCGGGTGGGGAGCGTCTTGGAAATGCCCCTGGTTTTCCCTGGACTCTGCTGAAGTTTTTGTGCGGCGTCTGAGACTTTGAAGGGTGATGCAGTGAAGGGACCCAAAACAAGCAGGAGCGGGGCAGGAGGTCCCCGTCCAAGGACAGAGTGTGCCCCACACTACTCTGACCCCAGAAACCCCACTGACAGACCTGCCTGGGCCTTCTGGGTGTGGACAGGGTACCAGGTGCAGCCAGGGAGGAGGGCTACGGTAAGCAGGTGCCTAGGAGTTGGCAGAGCGGCTGCCAACCCCGGGTCTCCGCTCCTTGCCGCAGGGATCCTGCCTCGGAGCTGGTCGCATTACACGGTGCCTGCGGGCATGACGGTGATCCAGTGGGTGTCGGACTTCAGTGAGAGGGTCAAACAGCTGCAGAGCATCTCACAGGCCGCCGCGTCCGGGGGCGCCAAGGAGCTGAAGGTGGGTGAGCATGACCCGAGAAGTCGGGAGCACCTGTGGTCCCGGACTGGGGTGGGAAAGTGTCCTTCAGGATGGTCTGTGCCTGACCTGCTCTCCTTCCCCCGGGGCTGCTCTTTCTCCAGAACATCCATGTGTGCCTGGGGGGCCTGTTTGTGCCCGAGGCCTACATCACTGCCACCAGACAGTACGTAGCACAAGCCAACAGCTGGTCCCTGGAGGAGCTCTGCCTGGAAGTCAATGTCACCGCCTCACAGAGTGCCTCCCTTGATGCCTGCAGCTTTGGGGTCACGGGTGAGCCAGAGTCTGGGTGCCAGCCAGCCATTCAGTGTGGCCCTTCCTTCTCCAGATGTGTGGTGAAGGGCCAGGCAGCACAGCCCTGCTGACCCTTGTCTCCTCACAGGTCTGAAACTTCAAGGGGCCACATGCAGCAACAACAAGCTGTCACTCTCCAACGCCATCTCCACAGTCCTCCCGCTCACGCAGCTACGCTGGGTGAAGCAGACCAATACCGAGAAGAAGGCTAACGTGGTGAGTACCAGCTTCCCTTGCTGCGTGCCTGGGCCACGCCTGGGGCTACCTGCCTGGCACCAACTTCCCCACAGCCCTGGACCCCTGCAGGAGCCTCCTGTCTACAGAGTGAATCCCAGCAAGCCCGTCTGTCTGTCTGTCCCACAGGTGACCTTGCCTGTCTACCTGAACTTCACGCGGGCGGACCTTATCTTCACCGTGGACTTTGAAATTGCTACAAAGGAAGACCCTCGAAGCTTCTACGAGCGTGGGGTTGCGGTTCTGTGCACAGAGTAAAGCTGGACTTTTCTCGGATCCCCTTTCTGGAATACTAAAATCCAGTATTTAACATTCATTCATCCTTAAACGTTTGGGAAGTGTGATGGACTTGTGAAAACAAAGTGGTTGGTCTGCGCTGGAGAAAGTGAGAGGTGGTGCTGTGGTTGGGAACGGAAAGCTGAAAGTGTGTTGTTTTTAGATGGCTGATGGAACGGCTTGTTTTATTATAAAACACTAAGCATGACAGGCTTGCCGCCTCTTGTGGTTGCTCCGCCTGGTGTGGGAACCCTCGCGTCTCCCCTGGGGCAGCTCTCGCCAGCTGCACGCCAGCTCACCTTTGTCGCCATGGTCACGGGTACAGAAGCAGCCAGTGAGGCCAGGAAAGCTGCCCTCCATCCCCGAGGCCTGGCAGCAGCTGTGTTCTTGACTGAAACACTAAGGCCTGGCTGGCAGGTACCTCCATCCCCCAGGGACCTTCTGTGTCTCAAACAGCCCCGCTATCAGTCCCGTTCTCCCACACTTCATTTCCATACCACTCCGGCATGGTGAGACGGTGGCCTTGGCCTCCAGTAAGGGTGACAGTTAATCTGCTCCCAGCGTCTGTCTCCACAGTAACTGGGAGGGTGGCACTTGGTGGCAGAGGCTGCTGTCCCGGCTGTAAGGACTCCTGAGTGACCAGCCGACATTGTCCACCGAGGAACACCTAGGGACTGTCCTACAGAGCCCACAGCAGCTCCTGCGGGCTCTCCTTGTTGCCTGAGTCTCTGGGGGACTGCAGGGGACACTAGGCTTGCTCCAGCCCCATAAGTGGACTTCTTGTCTTGGGAGCACCTCCTCCCCAGGGAGTACCCTCCCCCGTCCAACAATCAGAAGAGTCAGCATGCTAGACAGGCACCACCAGCCCTACTCCCTGGCGGAGCTAGCTGGGGCACTGGTGAGCAAGACCCTACCCCCTAACTAATGCTGGCATGGTCCCAACAGCACCCCAAGGTGGACCTTGCCCTGCCAAGAAAAGGCACCTCCTTGTGGTGCCTTTTTTATTTGCACTTGGGAACCTTGCAGTCTTTGTCCTGCCGCCATGGGGATGACACTAGATTGGAGAGGAGATGGGGCCTGATCCTCCAGCGGCTGCACCAGGCTCGCGCTCAGCTCTCACTACCTACCGGACAGAGAAAAGGACAGTGAACAAGCTGGCCAAAGTGGAACGGGGGACACAGCACCCCCAGTGAGCCCAGTGTCCTAGCAGGCTGAGCCCGAGCTAAGAAACCCTGCTCCAGGTGGCCCGGAGGGCTTGATGAGCATGTGCACACACACTTGTGAACACACTCGGAACGGGGAGGGAGCCGCCCTGCCCCCTGCCTCAGCCTGCAATCCAGCATTCAGGAGACTAAGGCAGGAAGGTCGCCGGGGCTATGGAACAAGATCCTGGGGTCTAGGATGCCCAGTGTGTGTGTGTGTGTGTGTGTGTGTGTGTGTGTGTATACACACACGTGCACAAGCACATGTGTTCCTGTGTGGTTTTGAGAGAACCATTAGCAGAAGATGGTTTTCTCCTTCCACCCTCTGGGTCCTGGGGACTGAACTCGCCCTGACCCCCTGAGCCATCTCCCCAGGCCTGCACACCCAGTTCTAAGCCAGACGGTAGAGCCCCGTTTACCGCCCATCACTATTGGTTTGGAGTGATCCTGGCTCTGTGCTGGCCCCATGCCCCTATCCTGCGCTAACCCGGCCTGGGCTGAGTGGGCCACGTACTTCTTCTTTCTCTTAGTTCTCTCAGGCTCCGAAAGTAAAAGCTCCAGCTTCCTCTTGGACAGCACCAGCCTGGGCCCCTTGTCTCTCTCACCCCCAAGTCGGGGAGGTGGCCGTGTTGCTCTGGCTCTGCCGGGCAGGTGTCTGCTCATCTCGGGGGTCTCCACAGGATTGAGGGGGCTGGCAGCCCTTGCCATCCTCCAGTCCTCGGGTGATGGAGACAGCCTGGCAGGCCACCCCCGGACTTCCTGGGGGCTGAGTGCCTTTAGTTCCCCCTCAGGCTGCATGTCGACATCATTGACTTCCAGGGCTATGGGGGTCCAGCCGGAAGTTTTCATGGTGAGATCTGGAGCCTTTGGCGGGAGCGAGTCTTCCACACTGGCCTCCTCACCAATCTTGAACCTCAGTGTGTAGGAAGGTGCGTTGCGGTTCCTGTCACCCAGGAGGCGGTAGGCACGCTGGCGGGAGTTGCAGTAGGTGGAATGAACTGGGGTATCTTCTGAGTCACCATCATAAGGATCTAAAAACTGATGACAAGGTTTTTGAGGGCATGGCTGTGTGTGAGGGCCTGAGACTCAATTCCCATCACCACAGAACTGAAAAGTTTCTGAGCCAGTGAATAGTCCTAGCAGGGTAGCGTGTAACACAGAGGCAAAAAAGATGTCCCCATCACTATGATGGCAGGTGGCAAGTGGGTGTGACTTGCTGTGCATCTAAACTTTTCCTTTTGTAAAGAGAGGGTCTCATAGCCAACATTGGCCTGCAACTAACCATGTAGCCAGATGACCCTGAACTTCTGATTCTCTTGCCTTCACCTCCTCATCGAGGGATCATTCTGGAGATCAAACCCAGAGCCTCATAAATGCTTGGCAAGCACTCTACTAAGTTACATCCCCGGATGGTGGTGGTAGGGGCTGTATTATTGTTGTTGTTGTTGTTGTTAGGATGATCTCACTATGTAATGTTGGCCAGCCTGGAGCTATGTATATACACCAAGCTGTCCTCAAACTCACAGAGATCCTCCTGACTCTGCCTCCTAATTACTGGGATCAAAGGCATGTGCCACCACACCTGGTTTGTTTTGCTTGTTTAAGACCTGCGCCGGGCGGTGGTGGCGCACGCCTTTAATCCCAGCACTCGGGAGGCAGAGCCAGGCGGATCTCTGTGAGTTCGAGGCCAGCCTGGACTACCAAGTGAGTTCCAGGAAAGGCACAAAGCTACACAGAGAAACCCTGTCTCGAAAAACCAAAAAAAAAAAAAAAAAAAAAAAAAAAAAAGACCTGGTCTCAGGGCTGGAGAGCAGGGTCAGCTGTTCAGTTTCTAACACCCACATGGCTGCTCACAACCATCTAGAACTCCAGCCCCTCCCCTGACCACCTCGGCACTGCATACATATAAGCCGAACACTCGTACATACAGAAATAGAGCATTTCAAACATTAAAAGACAGGGTCTTACTGGACTTGGTGGTGCCTATCTTCAATCCCAGCACTCAGGAGGCAGAGGCAGGTGGATCTCTAAGGCCAGCCTGGTCTACAGAGTGAGTTACAGGACAGCCAAAGCTACACAGAGAAACCCTGTCCCAAAAAACCAAAAAGATAAATAAAACAAAAGACAGGGTCTCATGTAGCCCCAGCTAGCCTTCAGGGCTACACAATGAGAAACCCCGTCCCAAAAAAACAAAGTAGTAAATGAATAAATAATTAAAGGCAGGGTCTCGTGTAGCCCTGGCTAGCCCTCAACTTCTCATCCTCCTGCCTCAGCCTCCAAGGTGCTGAGACTTAAGTGTGTGTGCCACCCTGCCCAGTGGAAAACTTTTTTGTGGTTTTTCAAGACAGGGTTTCTCTGTGTAGCCCTGGCTGCCCTGCATCTCGCTCTGTAGAGCAGGCTGACCTCAGATTCACAGAGATCCGCCTGCCTCTGCCTCCCGAGTGCTGGGATTAAAGGGGTGCGTCACCAAAAACAGTGCTTAATCCTCTTAGGGTGCTTGGCAGGGCCTTTGGGGAGTCCCCGACTTCCTGTCTGTCCTTTCTTGCTTTCTGTGAGCATGTTTTGTCAGTATCTGTTCCTGTCTTGTGGTGGCACTGCCTGTCGCCCGAGCACTCACAGGGTAGGAGAGTCAGGAGGCCTGGCCTGACTTGAGACTGGCCTGGGCTATGTAGTGAGACATCCTCCTCTAGTTCCCTCCCCAGACTCCCTAGGTGCAGTGCTGTCTGCACAGGGGGAAACATTCCCTGCTTGGACTCTGACCCTCACAGCCCTCTCACCGGGCTGGCCTTGGCTTTGGAGGGCTCCCCAGGTCTCTGGACCCTCGGGCCTCGGCCCGGTCTGAAGCATACCTCTCTCCAGATGCCTTCAGCAAAGTCCATGAGGTTCCTTCTGGAGTTGACCTGTGAGGAAAGGCTTGATGCCCATTCTGTCATGGCAGCTTAACACGTGGGGCACTTGGGGTGCTCGCTGCCCACACCACAGGACATGCTGACACTCGCCCTGGTAAGGAGGGGAGCCCTTCTTGGGCACGGTGGGCCCTACAGCACTCTGACACTGGTTCTGGGCCCAAAGCTGGAAGGAGGTGGAGGGCACTGCATCTTCCTTCCCGACTGGTCTCCGCACACATGCAGAAGCAGTGAGGCTGAGAAAGCTCAGAGAGGAACCCAGGCCTGGCCTCTGGTAGTCCAGCTCTTTTCCACTAGCCCCAGGCCGCTGAGGAAGGCAGCTTTCGTTCTCTTGATCAAAGAACACTAGGATTTGAATACTTTTCCTTTTGGAAAGGGAGGAAGGGAGCCAAGACTTGAAGGGATGGCACCAACCCCCAACACCACCCCCGGCCCTTGCTGAACGGGAGGGCACCTGAAGACGATGGCGAGCATGTCTCTGCCACTTCCGGAAGCCAGCTGCACTGAACGCTGCCCTGATGCAGGTGGGTCGGCTGGGCCTCAGGCTGGCCATCCCTCAAGGCCAGGCACACAGACTTTCACTTAACTGAAAATACCAAGTTAGAGAACACAGCCCGGTCAGAGGGTCTGGAACAGGGAAGGCAGGCCACAGAGGAGAGGAAGGGAGCCTTGTTTCTCAAACAACCAGCCCTACCCTGGAGCCCAGGCCCACCTTCTTGATTCTCTGGGAATATGAAGTAACCAAAGCAAGAGGAACGTGAGTTCAACACCAGCCTGGGCTACACAGAAGTTCAAGGCCAGCTTGGGACACATAGCAAGACCATCAAAAAACAAAGTGAGGACTGTGGACATATATAGCTCAGTTCATCCAGTGCTTACTTAGCACACATTAGACCCTGGACTCAGTCCCCAACACCTATAAAACTGGAGTGGTGACACAAGCTTGAAAACCCAGCATTCAGATTAGAAGTTCAAGGTCATCCTTGACTATATAGCAAGAGGCCAGCCTGGGTTACATGAGCCCTTCCTTTAAAAACAACAAAAACCTATGGTTGGGGGTACATGGTGGGTGAAAACAGGGTTGGGGGGCGGGGGAGAGCGTCAGGAGAGAACAAGAGACCGTACATTCCACAGAGGAAGAGAGCCATCCTGGATACATGAGACCCTCTCTAAAGCTTCAAAATAAAATGTAAAAATGCTAGAAATGGGCCTGGAGAGTTGCGTCAGTGGTTAAGAGCACTTGCTCTTTCAGAGGACCCAGGTTCAGCTCCCAGCACCCAACTAATGGCTCACAACCCCGTTTGTAACTCCAGCTCTGGAGGATCTGGCGCCCCCTTCTGGCGCACAGACATTCAGGCAACCCACCCAAATACAAATAAGTATATTTTATTTTTTTTTATTTTTTTTTTTTTTGGTTTTTCGAGACAGGGTTTCTCTGTGTAGCTTTGCGCCTTTCCTGGGACTCACTTGGTAGCCCAGGCTGGCCTCGAACTCACAGCGATCCGCCTGCCTCTGCCTCCCGAGTGCTGGGATTAAAGGCGTGCGCCACCACCGCCCGGCATAAGTATATTTTAAATACCAAGAAAACTAGCACTACAGACCTCCGTGAAGTTGCATGTCACTCGACTTCTCCAGAATCTTCGAAGCATCTGCTAGGCCCTGTTGGAAAGAGCCTTCGTTACAAATGTGCACGCATCATGTATGCTTTTCAGCAATAAACCCCGGCTCTGAAGCCTGGAAAGCAAGCAAAACCAGGCCCTCGTGATCACACAGAGCTCATGGGCATCTTAAAAGTTGGGAAAGTCCCAGCAGAGAAGAAAGCTAGAGCCTAGCATGCTGGTTGGTGCTCACATCTGCCTCTAATCCCATCACTGAGGGGTCAGGGGTTTAAGATCATCCTGGACTACATAGGGAGAGGAGGCCAACCTGGGCTATGTGAGACCCTCCCTGTCTCCGAAAAACAAAAAAGGGAGAAAAGGAAGGAAGGGGCTGGAGAGATGGCTCAGGTGAAGTCCATTTACTGTTCTTGCAGAGGACCTGAGTTCAGTTCCCACTACCCACATACAGTGGCTCAAAATCACCCGTAACTCCAGCTCCAGGGTGCCAGACACCTCTGTCTTCCTTGGGCATTGGCACACATGTATACATAAACACACTTTAAAATAATAAAGATAAATACTTTTAAAAAAGCGGGGGGGAGAGGGTAGCTTCTCTGTGTAGCTTTGCGCCTTTCCTGGATCTCGCTCTGTAATCCAGGCTGGCCTCGAACTCAGAGAGATCCGCCTGCCTCTGCCTCCCAAGTGCTGGGATTAAAGGCGTGCACCACCGACGCCCAGCCCCAAGTGACATTTTAAAGTCCTGTTGCTTTCAGCATTTCGAGGCTGGAACAGCTTCACAGGAAGCCACTTTTGGTGCCCTTACTGGTTTAGGGGCACACTGGGAAGTATGCCCTCCAGAGCCCTTGTGGAATTTCCTTGTGAATAAGCTGGAGTCACGTGTTAGGAGGGCTCAGGTCAAGTGTCATTGCGTCACTTCATCGACATGACTTGGGTCCTACAATCTACAGTGACGGGCCTCTGGCTGCGGCAGTGTCTTCCAGGGCCTCCACTGTGAAGTCCACCCTATGCTGTCCTCTACAGAAGTCAGTGTCATAGCCACACTTGAAGGGTGGGGACCATCTATCAAAAGCAAGGATCTACATAGCCATGTGCTGTGAGCCTTCCCAGTATGCCCAGTGGTCCAAATAGGCTGATTTGGGTAACAGTTCAAAGAGTGGGCCAAGCCTAAGCAGAGGGCCTAGCCTAAGCTCAGCCCATTCCCTGGCTCCTCCGATTATCTGGGCCCCTCTGACAGGCACCAACTAAAGTGTTTATTATTATTGTTGTTGTTATTATTATTGGGGGTTTTTGTTTTTTGCTTGTTTTGGTTTTTGTTTTTTTTTTTTTTTTTTTTTTTTTTTTTTGGTTTTTCGAGACAGGGTTTCTCTGTGTAGCTTTGCGCCTGTCCTGGAACTCACTTGGTAGTCCAGGCTGGCCTCGAACTCACAGAGATCCGCCTGGCTCTGCCTCCCGAGTGCTGGGATTAAAGGCGTGTGCCACCACCGCCCGGCGGTTTTTGGTTTTTTTGAGACAGGGTTTCTCTATGTAACAGCCCTGGCTGTCCTGGAACTCACTCTGCAAACCAGGCTGGCCTTGAACACAGAGATCCACCTGCCTCTGCCTCCCGAGTGCTGGGATTGAAAGTGTGCACCACCATACCTGGCTCTTTAATATTTTATGTGTAAGGATGTTTTGCCTGCATGTATGTCTATGCATCACATACATATGCCTGATGCCTTTATTTGTGGTTCTTTGAACTCCACACGTGCACCATGGTACACATACACAACAAATAAATGTAAAAGAAAAAACACATGCACAAAATGCCCTTGACCACACAGTCTACAAATGAGAAAATGCTCAGCAGTTAAGTGCACTGGCTGGACCACAGGAGGACCCAGGTTTGAGTCCCAGCATTCACACGGTGGCTCACAACTTCAGTTTTAAGGGATCTAATGCCCTCTTCTAGCCTCCAAAGGCACTACATACATGCACATGGTGCACACATACCTTCAGGCAAATACTCAGACACATAATAAAAATAAAGCTGGGCCTGGTGGTGCACACCTTTAATCCCAGCACTTGGGAGGCAGAGGCAGACCGATGTTGGTGAGTTTGAGGCCAGCCAGGTCTACAAAGTCAAACACTAAGGCTTGGCTGTTCTGACACCTGCAGAGCTTAGGTGAGGAAAGGACACCTAGCTTACAGCTGGGGAAACTGAGGCTGAGAAAAGTGGCACACTCAGCAGTACAGAGTGAGGGCCAGAGATGACCTAGCTGGCCTCAAACTCAGAGATGAGCCTGCCTCTGCCTCCTGAGTGCTTGGATTAAAGGCATGTGCCACCGCCATCCATCTGTAATAGCCTTTTTAAAAAATACGTCTTGTTGCCGGGCGGTGGTGGCGCACACCTTTAATCCCAGCACTCGGGAGACAGAGCCAGGCGGATCTCTGTGAGTTCGAGGCCAGCCTGGGCTACCAAGTGAGTTCCAGGAAAGGCGCAAAGCTACACAGAGAAACCCTGTCTCGAAAAACAAAAACAAACAAAAAAAAAACTACGTCTTGTCTTCAGAAGGTGAACTTTTGCTAGACCTTGCAACCAAGTTAATAATATGCTTTGAGATCATCTAAAACTATGCACCCACAGGGGCTGGAGTGATGGCTCGGTGGTTAAGAGCACTAGCTGCTTCCCCAGAGGATCAGGGTTTGATTTCTTGTGTGTACACAGTGGCTTACAACCTGTAACTCCAGTGTCAGAGGGAATCTGACTCCCTCTTCTGGCTTCAGAGGGCACTGCCTGCACACACACACAGTACACAGATATTCAGGCAAAGACTCATACACATATAACAAAAATAAACACATTCTTAATCAGGTGATGGTAATGGTGCATGCCTTTAATCCCAGAGCTCTGGAGGCAGAGGCCAGCCTGGTCTACAAAGCAATTTCCAGGACAGCCAGGGATATGCAGAAAAACCCTGTCTTGAAAAAAAACTCAAAAAAATTAAAAATAATAAAACACTGTTTCCCTACTGTGTACTCAGCCTGTTTCCTTTAACCCACCTTGAAAGCAATGTAACTGACCGTGCTGTACTTGAATACCCCATGCAATCAGCTTTACACTAAGCTAAACTAAATACATAGCTTTAATCTTAAATTATGTACTCTTCCATGCCCAGGCCCAGAATAGTGTGTGTGTGTGTGTGTGTGTGTGTGTGTGTGTGTGTGTGTGTGTGTGTGTGTGTTGCAACCAACAGGTGGAAAGCAGCCTCAAAAAACAAATACCCACAGGGCATGGTAGCATACAACTTCAATCCCAGCAGTTGGAGAGGCAGGTGGGATGTAGCAAGTATCTTACCAATTCCTCAGCTGATCCTGTTTCCTCAGACTGGAAGCTTCTCGGTCCTCATTCAGAATGAATCTCAGCTGAACTGTTGCTCAAAAGCCTAAAAGCTTAACCAGGCTCTAGTTCCTCATCCTCACCCTAAAATACCTTTCTGCTTCCTGCCATCACTTCCTGGGATTAAAGGCGTGAGTCACCATGCCTGGCTGTTTCCAATGTGGCTTTGAACTCACAGAGATCGAGAGGGATCTCTGCCTCTGCAATGCTAGGATTAAAGGCATGTGTGCCACCATTTTCTGGCCTCTATATCTAGTGGCTGTTCTGTTCTCTGACCCCAGATAAGTTTATTAGGGTGCACAATATTTTGGGGAGCATAATATCACCACAGTGGATCTCTGTGAGTTTGAGTCCAGCCTGGTCTATAGAGCTGGTTCCAGGACAGTCAGAGCCACATAGTGAGACCCTGCCCCCACCCACCCCCCAAAAAAGAATAAATCTAAAATACAAATATCCTGCCGGGCGGTAGTGGTACACATCTTGGAGGCCAGCCTTGTTTACAGGGTGAATTCTAAGACAACCAGGGCTACAGCCAGAGAAACCCTGTCTGGAACCAAAAACAAAACAAAAGCCGGGCGGTGGTGGCGCACGCCTTTAATCCCAGCACTCGGGAGGCAGAGCCAGGCGGATCTCTGTGAGTTCGAGGCCAGCCTGGGCTACCAAGTGAGTTCCAGAAGAGGCGCAAAGCTACACAGAGAAACCCTGTCTCGAAAAACCAAAAAACAAAACAAAACAAAAAAAAACAACCAAATATCCCATTAAAGTTGGGTGCAGCACATGGCTATAGACAGTATCATCTGACTGTGTGTGTGAGTGCTGTTCTGGGTCAAGAAAGCCATGTCTTCCATTGTAAGTGCTGGTCAATAAGACAAGAGAGTCCTCATTCCTTTCACATGCGATGTTTTCTGTTCTGTTCAATCAGTACAGAGCAAAGCCCTTTGCCAGGGTCAGACAGACCACAGATACAGGACAGATGGAAGACTTTTTTCTTTAATATGACACCAGTGTAACAAGTCCCCTCCAGGTGCAGGCACAGCTCTCAGGGTCCCCCAGTCCCAGGGCACAAGCTGCTACTCACACCTACCAACCTCAGAAGGTGGAAACAGACCACAACCACAGCTGGTTCCCTGAGCTCCCTCTCAACCCCCTTAGCCTTTAAACTGGAGAATGACTGAAGCCAAGTCTGTTATTGCCAAAGCCACTGCGTCATACAACACCCCTGCAATTTTTCTTTTAAAAAATGGTGTGTTGGTGCATGTTAGCCATGGGGCACATGTTGGGGTCAGAGGGCAACTTTTATTAGTTGGTTCTCTTTCTTCCATGGTTCTGAGGATTGACCTCGGGTTTGCACGGGGTAAAAAGCACTTTTACCCACAAACCATCTTACCAGCAATCCTGCGATGTTACCTCTAAGGCATCTCCTAAACCTATCCCAGCGATGTTTCCTGGCTAAAGTTTCTGGAATTTTCTTTCCTAATTAAGGTTAAAATGAACAATAAAGGGGGGCAGAGCTGGGGGTTCCAAAAGGAGGGCTGCCCTTAGCCCTCCTCATTCCTCCATCCCAGGTCCCTTTGTCCCTGGATACAGCTGCTTCTGGCCTCTGCCCAGCTCTAGGGAGGCCCAGCAGCCCCAGGACTGGCAAGGGACTCTGAGTCTCTGTCTGAGGCCTTCTCTAGGGACACTCTGAGGTGTGGGTGGGCTGGTGGAACAGGTTGAACCCCATCTCTACAAATCCTTACAACTGGGAGAATATGAAACCATTCACTTTGCTTTATTTTTGAAAACTACCTAAAGAAACTTCTAGAAATCAATGCATCTACCTGAAGTTACCAAGTCTCTACATCCAGGTAAGTTCTATTTTTAGTTTTTTGTTTTGAATTTCTCTGTGTAGTCCTGGCTGTCCTGGAACTCTCTGTAGACCAGGCTGGCCTCAAACTCAGAGATCTGCCTGCGCCTGCCTCCTGAGTGCTGGGGTTAAAGGCATTACCAACACCACCCAGCCAAGTTCTATTTATTAACCTCCAAACCTGGGTACTATACTAAACATCTGTCTCTACCTAGGCCCTGACAGGTCAGTCAGACGGCCGGCCCAGGACTGCCATATAACCCTGATCTCATCTCCAAACTGCATGGCCAGGCCCACTGCCTACCTTTCCATTGGCGTCTCCAGTGGGGGTCCAACCCAGATCTTCCTGCTATACAAATCTTACTCGTGAGGATATCTCTGTGCTCTTCTTGCTCAAAAACAGGTCACCTGACCCCTCTTACTTCAAACTCCATACCCAGCTGATGAGTGAACGTTGGCACCCACTTCCAGATAGCCATCAGTTGGCCCTTCTCCCCACCCCTGCCCAGGCCTGGGTCTAGCCTTTCACCTGCCTCCCAGGGAGCTTCCCCTGCAAACTCAGACCGTCCCCCACCCGACCTCCAGGCTACCCTGTCCTCGGGGGGGGGGCCTTCCCAAGCCCCAGCCCATCTGTGCACCTTCCACATCCAGCACCCTCACATATTCTAGTTTTGACCTCTGCCTGGCTGTCTCCCTTACCCACAGCTGTCTTGGGCTTTGTATTTTATTTTTTTCAATTTTAAAATGTTTATTGGGCTGGAGATATGGGTCAAAGGTTAAGAGCATTGACTGCTCTTCCAGAGGACCCGGGGTTCAATTCCTAGCGACCACATGATGGCTCACAGCCATCTGTAATGGGATCTGATGCCCTCTTCTGGTATGCAGGCAGAACATTGTAATACACAATAATAAATCTTTAAAAAAAAAGCTCATCGGTGGTGGTGTGCACCTTTAATCAGCACTCGGGAGGCAGAGGCAGGCGGATCTCTGTGAGTTCGAGAACAGCCTGGTCTACAAAGTGAATTCCAGGACAGCAGGGCTACACAGAGAAATATGTCTCAGAAATAAACAAAGATGTTAGCACAGAGACTGACTTTTTAGATAGGACCCTCCCCACCCCACCCCAAAAAAAAAACCACAAGAAATCCAAGCAAAATTGTTGAGTAAGATTGCACCAGACAGAATCACTTCTTCCAGGAACCAACGGAGCCGAGAGCGCATGGGCAAGGAGAGAGTTTCTGCAGAGGTAATGATCAGGATCCATAAGGAACAAAGACAAAAAGCCTTGTGCTAGTTTGCCAAAAAGCCTAGTGACCCACACGGACGCACACCTTCAATCCCAGCACTCGGGAGGCAGAGGCAGGCGGATCTCTGTGAGTTCAAGGCCAGCCTGGGTTACTGAGTTTGTCCCAGGAAAGGCTCAAAGCTACACAGAGAAACCCTGTCTCGAAAAACAAACAAAAAAAGCCTAGTGACCCAAAGGAACCTGGGGAGGAGCTCACCTCATCTGGCATTTCCAGGGACAGCTCATCACTGAGGGCAGTTGGGGGCAGAGATCACAGAGCAATGGAGGAAAGCTGTTTGGTGACTTGCTCAGCTTGCTTTCTTATGCAATCCAGGACCACCAGGACCACCTGCCCACGGGGGTTGGGGCTTCTAACATCCACTAATCAAGTAAATGCCCCACAGCTGTGCTCACAGGCAAACCTGATGGAGGCAACTGCTGCAGGCCACAGGAACATATCATAAGAACTCAGCTGGTTATGGCAAAGTCACTACCTGGAGGGATCAAGGAATTCCTCCAGAGGAAGCCAAATTCCAAGGAGTTTTTGGTGTTACTTGGCTTGTTATATATCAGCTGTCTTCTGTTATGAAAAATCATGTGTGCCTTCATAGTTTTCCCAATTGACTTTTCCCTAAGAAGGGCTAACAGTGTGGACTGATCACTCTCTGGACATACACATTCCAGGTATTTGGAGAACAGCCTCAGGAAAGGCTTTCTCTGGAATCAGATTATCTCCCTTAGCCACTTTCAAGGACTACAAGAAACACCGCCCAGGTGGGCGCCCAATTTCCGAGGATAACAATGATAACAGCCCACCTGCAAGTCTCCTGACTTAAATTCCACAAGGAGACAACGCCCAGGTGGGCCCCAACTTTCAAGGACTAACAGTGATAGCAGCCCACATACAAGTCTTAAGGTAAATTCCACAAGGAGACACTGGCTAGGAGAGGTGGACATTAAGTAATAGCTTTACACAATTTACCTCGGACCCTCCCTTTATATACCAGGACTTCCAGGGCACAGGGCGGAGAAGAGAAAAGAGAATGGAAGAACTAGATGGGTAAGAACTTGAGAGGAACAAACTGAGATGGGAAGAACTAGATTGAAGGGCTAGAAGAGAGGACTAGAGGAACGAGATGGAAGATGAGGAAGAGCCAGATGGGGAAGAACAAGATGAGGAAGAGCCAGATGAGAGAGGAGACAGGAGAGGAGCTGATGTGGGAAAGAACTAGATGGATGAGAACCTAGAAGGGGCAGAACTAGATGAAGGAATTAAGATAGAACCTAGAGGGGACAGTAAATAAATAGAGAAATCAGGCAAGAAAGGAGCTAGACATGAGAGCAGAATAGAAGCTGTGTAGAGAGAGAACCATCACAGAATAGTAAAGTGTATGAACTAAGGAGTTTCATGTACATAGATTCATTTCTTTTCATCAAAGATTATCAGCTGCTTGTAGATTCTTCCCGGACCCTGGGAGGGGACTATCAAGGGGCTAGACCCCCATAGTCCCCGATAGGCAACGCTCTCTTTCCAGGTGACAAAAACCAACCAACACAAACCCTACCCCAAGAACCCAATTTTTAAAATGTCCCAAAGCAGGCAGGAAAGGTGGCTCAGAGGTTAAGAATGCTTGCTGTACAGTCACAGGACCTTCAGATCCCAGCACCCACACAGCAATCCAGGTGATCACGACTATAACCCCAGCTCTGAGCAGGCCGGAGACAGGAGGATTACCGAGGTGGATGAGAGAACACAAACCCTAAAGTTTGGGGAGAGACCCTGCCTCAAAGGGATAAATGGAGTGATGGAGCAGGAGATCCAGCACCCTCTTCTGGTCTCCAAGGACACAGGAGCAAACACACACAACTACATACACAAACTTGTGCATACACTCACACACACACACAAATACATCAACTTTTTTTTTTTAATGTGCAGAAATGGGGCTGGAGAGTTGGCTCAGTGGTTAAGAGGGCTCACCGCTCTTGCAGAGCGAGTTCCAGGACAGCCAGGGATACACAGAGAAACCCTGTCTCAAAACACAAACAACAAAAGGAAAAAGAAAAAGAAAAAAGAAAACAAAACAATATGGAAGTGTTTAAGAAAAACAAAAAACACTAGCCAGGTGTGGTAGCACTGACTGTATTTCTGGCACTTGAAGCTGAGGCAGGAGGCTCAGAAGTTTGAGGCCAGCCAAAAATCCTAAAAAACAACCCATCTGTGGGCTCAGCCTAAGGTTGTCACATAGGAACCTGGCATTGCTGTGTTGGTACTTGCCTGTATGCCTGGGACCCAAGGCTCAGTCCCTAGCACTGCAAGAGTTCTCAGTAAGGATTCTCAACAATCCACCACCAGTCTGGTTCAAAACTGAACATCTTGTCCTGCACTAGCATGTGTTCTGAGGTTCCCTAATCACCTTTCCCCCAGTGTGCTAAGAGGATTAACTTGAGGAGCCTGCAAATCTGAGATGGGTTCCCTAGCTCTGTTGACCTAGTCTACCCTCTCTCAGGATGCTCCCCTGTGTGAACCTGAGACCAGACATGACTCCTCAGACCAGGATCCAAGGAGAACAGGAAGCCCACATTTTACACACACACACACACACACACACACACACACGAACAGCTTCTGCTGTAAATGTCTTCTGGGACAGCAGAATCATCTACAAGTTTCAGGAGACAGCAAATTACCCTAAATGCAGGTAATACACTGCCCTGTGCCTCACCTATAAGGACCTTCAGAGAGACTGACAGGCTCCTTATTTGGTGCACAAATCACAGATGGCTGTTTTGTGTGTGTCCCCCCGCCCCCCGTCATTAATTTTTCTAAGATTGACACCCCTTTCTCTACTAGGTACTGTTCTGATCAAATACCTTTATGTGTGTTTTTCATTTGCCATGTTGGCACTTACACCCAGAGTTTTGAGTTGCTAGGCAAGTGATTACCACTGGGCTGCAGTCCCAGCCTGAGCAGACACTTTGCATGTATGTGTGATCACACGCATGATCATGTCACAGTGGTCCTGTGGGGGTCGGACGACAACTCCCAAGCGTCAGTTCTCGCCTTTCATGCAGGCTTTGGGGGTGAGTTCGGGCTGTCAACCTTGGCAGCCATCTTGACAGCCCCTGACCATTCTAACGTTAACAAACTGAAAAGGAATATTTATTGTTTTCTAGTTTGCAATTTCCTGTCCCTGAGGTTCCCTGATAAAATGTCAAAACCAGGCTCGGGGCGTACCTCGTAGTGGACTGGCCGCTAGCACAGGCGTGGCCCTGGGTTCACTTTGAAGCACAGGGTTGGCAGGGGTACAGGTGGGATGCAGTCCAAGGCAATGCCATCTAGTCTCGAAAGCCTTCTCCCCACAGGGAAGGTCACTGTGCCGGGTGGGAGCCGGCCTCTCCAAGGAGCCCGGCTTTTAGCAGAACCCACTGGACCACAAAGTTCTAACCAGAGGAACGTCTCAGGCAAAGGCCTGTCCACAGTGAAGCTGCAACCAGGATCTTAGTTCTCATTCTAAGTCAGTTGTCTAGAGGAAATTCCTCAGGTAAAATAATATTTTATTTTAGATGTCCCCTGCCCTGCTATGGCTTTGAATGTAGCTGTTAATCTGGCATGTTAATTCCAAGATGCCCCAGAATTCTCCTATGGGTTCAAAGTGGGGAGCAGGGTGCTCAGCTCTAGACAGAGGGTCCCTGCTCTCTGACAGTGGAGTAGGTCAATCCTGGGCATCTCTTGGCCCTTCCCAAACCCCACTATGCCCAGGGCAAATCAAGGGACACATACCCCCCTTCTATCCACCTCACAGCAAGGTCTCCTGGGAAAGGCAAGAGGGCAGGGTCACCTACCCTGAGGGGTCACATCTTCATCCTCAAAGGACAGTGACCCCCCCAGGTGGAATCTAGTAGACCCTCCTCTTACCATTCTTCTACACACACCCATACCACTCTGTTCTTCACAAGTGCCCATTGGGGACAATGGCTTCAGTGGCCGGCCACATCTATCCCGAGATCCAGGCTGGACCACACTTACTCTCCCCAGGAAAGTCAGCCCAGATTTAGCCTGCTATGGAAGAGACTGGTCCTGACAGTAGCTGGGCAGGGGACACCAAGTGAGGCCTCTGTGAAGCTGGCTGGCAGCCAGTGTGGCCCTGGGGCTGATATCATGTAAAGCAGTTGACTAGCTTCAAGCTTCAGGTTTGAAGAGCACAGGACTGTCATTCTAGACTTACCTCCTGGATAGGATGTTCATTTTGGTCCCCAAGTGGTCACCCATGAGTCAAGAAGAGAGGCAGGTGCCCTGTGCTTCAGGCCTGTGTGAGGTCACAGGTATCTCCATGGCAACCCAATGTGCATGTTCCTGGGTTCACCCAGGACCATAGGCCCTAAACTCCAGCTCCCACCACCCCGCCCTTAGTTCACAGTGTCCAGAGTCCTGCTGTTTGCCTGCCCCATGCTCCATGAGCCATCCCACTCATCCTGAGACAGCCTGATGCTCACAGCCACAGGGCTCCTCAGAGCTGTCCCTTCCTTGGGTTTGAGGTGCTCTACCAGGCTGCACTTAGACCAGAGAGGCCTTTGTAAAAGCCAAGACTTTGGTGCCCCAGAACATCATCCACATAGTTGGCTCTCCCCTCCAGCTGAGGATTTTGTCCCACACTGCCACTCTAGCGCCTCTCATAGCCAATTCACCAGGCCACAACCCCCTCAAACCCCCCAGCCATCCACAGCTCTTTGAAGTGTGGGACACTGAGGTGTTAGGCTGCCCCTCTGCAGTCCGCAGAAGCTGTATACGTGTTACTATCTGACTCCTACACTGTCATCTCCCAGCAGGCCGGGGGACTTTGAATGCTAATTGTGGAGCCACCTTGAACTCCCAGGGCAGATGGATGAGAAAGGACATCCTCGATCACCCGTGCATTTGAAGGCGGTTCCCAGTACTCCGCCTATGTACATGTGAGGAAGGAGAGGCATTAAGGAAAAGGTGGGACAAGATGAGAGAATAACTCAGTAACTGAAGGGAAGGAGCGAGCTTGGCTAGTTTCGTGTCTCCCCCGCCCTTGGGCGCCTCTGAAATCCACAATGGAAAGCCACACAGGTGAAAGCAGACAGAGGTGGAGCTCAAGGGAGGACCTAAGCGGGAGGGACTCTAGAGTTAAGGGAGCCATGTATGCTGGCTCACACTTGTAATCCCAGAGCCCAAGAGGTAGAGGCAGGAGCATCAGGAACTAAAGGTCATCCTTGACTACTTAGTGAGTTCAAGGCCAGCCTGAGCTACATGAGACCCTGTCTCCACAACAAACACCTAAGGAAATAAGAGTGGACTATTGCTGGGCCGTGGTGGCACATGTCTTTAATCCCAGCACTCAGGAGGCAGAGACTGGCGGATCTCTGTGATTTTGAGGCCAGCCTGGATGACAGAGCCAGTTCTAGGACAGCCAGGGCTACCCAGAGAAACCCTGTCTTGAAAAACAACAACAACAACAGAAGAGTGGACTGTTAAGGAACATAAAAGGTCCCTTGTGGAACTGATCTCTAAGAAACTGGGGACCTACAGCCAATAACACCCATTTGGTGAGCCCACTTCGCCCACCAGACTAGTTGCAGTCCAACACCCCTCAAGCTACAGGTCAACGCACTTGTAGGCTACAACTGGTATTGGGTGCACGTGTGTTTCTTTCTTCTTCTTAAAGATTATCGTTATTTTAAATTTATTTTATGTGTATGGGTGTTCTGCCCATGTCCCTGCATACCACAGTCCCATTGATGCCAGAGAGGGTGTCGGGAATCCCTGCAACTGGAGTTAGATGGTTGTGAGCCACCATGTGGATGCCGGGAACTGAACCCATGTCTTCTGCAAGAGCATCAAGTGCTCCTGACTGCTGAGGCAGCCCACCCTTCACGCTTTCCATGCTGGAGCTCCAGCTAGCACCGTGCATAGGCCAAGCACAAGCTCCACCTCTCCATTGGCTGACATACTAGCTGCCTTACATTTATGCTCTCTCTCTCTTCTGCATCTCATTTCTTCTTCTTTTTCTTTTTCTTTCTTTCCTTTTTTCAGAGCTGAGGACCAAACCCAGGGCCTTGTGCTTGCTAGGCAAGCACTCTACCACTGAGCTAAATCCCCAACCCTCACTTATTCTTTGACAATCTCATTTGTGCATACGTCTTAGCCACCCCAGTGTCTCCCTCCTACTTCCTTTGGCACCCCTCAACATGTCCACCTACCACTTTCATGTCCCCCACTTTTCTGAGCTGAGTTCACCTCGTGCTGCCAGCCGGACTGTTAACTAACCTTCTGGACTTGACCTTGTCAGGGTTTCGTCCTTGAATGCAACTGCTGTGTCCTGGGCAGAAGACTATTTCACAGCGTTCTTCCCCACCTCCAGCTCGTAGGCTTTCTGCCCCTCTTCCATATTTCCCGACCTTGGGGGTGTGGATAGAGATGTCCTACTTAGGGCTGAGCCCCGACAATCGCTTCTTCTCAGCACTTTGACCAGTTATGAGTCTGCCCTGCTGCCCACAGCAGGAGAGTCAGCTGGCTAAGGTCGAAAGCAGCACTAATCTATGATATAAGCACAAAGTTTGCTAAGTCCATTTAGCAGCATCCAGGTTCTTCCTGGGGCCTATGAACGCATAAGTCACCAGTTCTTAACCTGTGGGTCCTGACCCCTTTAGGCCTGTTTCACAGAGGTGGCATATCAGATAGCTACATTATAATTCACAACAGTAGCAAAATTACAGTTACGAAATACAAAAACTAACTTTCGGTTGGGGTCACCGCATGAGGAACCGCATTAAAGGGTCGCACGCAGCATCAGGAAGATTGAGAAGCACTGGGATTCTGGCAGGTCCACAGTCCCGGGGATGCAGTCTCTCCTGTAGAGCACACCTTAGATCCGCTCAGGAAGTGGTCACCCCTGTAACCTTCACACTACTGCTGCACCGGGGGCACAGGCCGCCTGAGGTTGCTGCTGGAGCGTGCCACGGCCAGTGCTGAGGAACCTCCGGGGGGTGTTCTCTCCCCGGCCCCTTTCAGCTGAGCTCCAGCTTGATCTCTGTCCTGCAAGCAACAGGGCCTTCCTAGCTAGTTACGGTGGGCACCAAGAGCAGTGGCAACAGCTCACGTGTTTGAAGGGCTTTGGGGGCTCTTTGACCAATTATTGGTATTTTTAACATCCACTTTTATTTTACGTGTATGTGCCTGCTGCCTATGGAGGCCAGAAGAGGACATCAGATCCCCTAGAAATAGAGTTAGAGTTGTGAGGCACCAAGTGGGTGCTGGGAATCAAACTCTGGTCCACTGGGAGAGCAACTCTTAAACACTGAGCAATCTCTCCAGCCCCCAGTAATTTTGTTTTGTTTTGGGTTTTTGTTTTGTTTTTTTTGAGACAGGGTTTCCTGGAACTCGCTTTGTAGACCAGGCTGGCCTCAAACTCACTGAGATTTGCCTGCCCTCTGCCTCCCAAGTGCTGGGATTAAAGGCATGTACCACCACTGCCCGGCAGAGCAATGTGTATTCTTTTTTTTATAATATTTTTTTTGAAATAGGTTCTTGGATCTTATGCAGCCCTGGTTGGCCTTGAACTCACTATGTGGCCCAAGATGACCAGGCACTTCTGATTCTCCTGTCTCCACTCCTGAGTGCTGGGATTATAGGCATAGACCATTTTATGAGGTGCTATGTTTACCACCTTGGTTGGTGGTGGGACCTGGGAGAGTGGAGCCTAAAAATGAGGTGGACTAAAGTCTCATGCAATAGCCAATTTGAAAAGAGGTCACCTGAGTAAAGGTCTCATGAGCTCAACCTGTATATAATAACAAGGACAGCCGCACCTGGTAAAAAAACGTTTTCCCACAGAGGCACAGAAACAATAACAATAGACAGCTGTAACCAACAATCTGAAGTGAACTCACTCCTATCCGATACACCTGGGAGGGGCACGCAAACATAGTCCACGAACAATTCAGTGTTTGGAGGGAACCGAGGTCAGCAGACTCTTGTTTTCTCACAAGCACCCAGAATTCCCCTTGGACGACTCCATTCTTGGACCCTGTTCCGACAGTGCTGGGGACTGGGCACACTGTGTAAGCACTCTACCAACAGAGTTACAACTCCAACCCTTACATTTCTTTTCATCTTGGGCAGTTGCTTTATTCTGTTTCATTTCACTTTGAGACAGGGTCTCACTATATATCCCAGACTGGCCTCAAACTCCACATCCTCCTGCCTCAGTTTCCCGAGTGTTTAAGAAGAGAGGAGACCAAAGCCTCTGCCTGCCTCTTGGTTGTGTCTCCAGTGTTGCTCAGGATCGCTGTACTCCCTTTAGTTTCTGACAATACAATTACCACGTCTGTCTGGTTGGGGACAGTTAGGCATTTTTAAACTTCCCATGCCAACATTTCTCTACGTTTCTCCTAAGATCAAGCAGGCAAAATTTCTCTAGTTCAGGTCAGTTCTCTCAGGGGAAGCACTGTAACTTCTCAGCTGTGCCAAACTGATGCCCAAGGGAAGGTTCACACCTTCAGAAGGACAGAGGATACTTGTTGTTAGACTTGGATCATTTTATTTTAGTTTGGTGCTTTCTTTTTGGTTTTGAGACAGGGTCTCACTATGTAGTCCTGCATGGCTGATCTGGATCTCAATATGTAGATTAGGCTGGTCTCAAACTCACAGAGATCTGCCTGACTCTGGTTCCTGAAGGCTGGTGTTAAAGGCACCCCTCCACTAAGCCCATCCATGGGATGTCAACTTGAAATGCACTTCCTGGAGCTGGTGCGAGAGCTCAACACATAATGGCACTTGCTGCCAAGCCTGACAAGCTGGACCTAAGTTTGTCTCTGGAACCCACATGATGGAAGAAGAGAATGGACCCCTGAAAGTTGTCCTCTGACCTCCACACATGGCACATGTGTACACACACACACACACACACACACACACACACACACACACACACACTATAATTTAAATGAAAAATAAATACAAAGCGTTTAATGCATTTTCTGCCTGGTGTGGTAGCATGTAATCGCAGCACTTGAAGACTGAGGCAGAAGGATGTTATAAATTTTAGGTTAACCTGGGCTACACAGTGATGTCAAGGGCAGTCAGGGCTATATAGTGGATGCTGCCTTAAAAACAAAACACCAAAAGGCCTGTAATCCCGGCACTTGGGAAGCAAAAGCAGGAAGAACAAACAGGGTTCAGTGTCATCTTAGTTACACAGGGAGTTAGAGGCCAGCTGGGGCTCCATAACGGCCTGTGTCAAAACAAGCAAAAACCAGCCAGCGAGCAGACAGAAGGTAAACGGGCCGGGGAGGTGGCTCAGCATTAAGAGCACATACTTTTTGCAGAGGACTTGGCTTTGATACCCACATCAGGCAACTCACAACTGCCTGGAACTCCATGTCTTCCGATTTCCCATTGTTTCTCATCACGTGCTCGAACCCTCATTCCACACACACACATTCACAATTAAGAATCTTTTAAATCTTAAACAAGTGGTTCAACTGGCGGAGACCCTCCACACTGGGGTTCCCTCCTAGGCCCCGGATTAGGCACAAACACACTCAAACACCTGTTTTCACATTTCTTTTCTTTTTTTTTTTTTTTAAGATTTATTTACTTTTGTATGAGTGCTCTATCTGCATGTCTGCCTGCATGCCAGAAGTTGGCGACATCAGGGCCCATTATAAATGGTCATGAGCCACCATGTGGGTGCTGGGAATTGAACCCAGATCCTCTGGAAGGGCAGCCAGTGCTCTTAACCACTGAGCCATCTCTCCAGCCCTGAGAGCACCTTATTGAGAGGGGAGAAGAAAAGTTAAAGTTAAAGTGGCTGATTTCTGACTCAGGCAGAAAAACAGAAGCAAATGACCTTGCAGGTGTCATTTTTCTTTCTTTTCTTTTTCTTTCTTTCTTTTTTTTTTTTGTTTTTTTTTTGTTTTTTGTTTTTTGAGACAGGGTTTCTCTGTGTGGTTTTGGTGCCTGTCCTGGATCGTGCTCTGTAGACCAGGCTGGCCTCGAACTCACAGAGATCTGCCTGGCTCTGCCTCCCGAGTGCTGGGATTATAGGCATGCACTACCACCAGCTGGCTCCAAAGGGGCTTTTGATTGCTGGACTTAAATACTTTGACAGCTGGACCTTGGTGGTCAGCCTCAAGAGGAGGAAGTGGACAAATAAGGGACTAGACCTTGGTGGCTAGCTTTTGGAATGTAATCTAAGGCAGAGAGAATGGAGAGTGCTTACCATGTTCGAGCTGGCCAGTCTCCACATCGACCCCTCCAGTCCTAGAATTCCCACTGGTCAAGTGTCAAGGCTTTGAAGAGCTTTCACGGGAAGGTGAAGCATGCTGCAGGTCACTTGGCAGTCAGTCAGTTCAGCTTCTTGGCTCTGCAGTAACTTACTAATCTTTGTTCAGATTTTGGTGTTGCTATTAATACACAGTGACTCACCAGAAGCGCAGCTTCCTGGAATGTTCTTCCCAAGGAGGTGATGTTCCTTCCCATGGAAGACAACTCTGCAAATCATTCTTTAAAGGTCTGAGCACATCCAGAACCCTTAGACAGGGGGAACAAAGCTTCCTAAACGATACAAAAGCATGTAAATGAATTGCCCTGGACACAAAGGCAAAGTATCCGTTGTATTTATCAGTTATTCATCCCACAAATATAGATCAGGCACCTGCCTTGTGCACCAAGCCAGCAGTGAAGAATTTCTGTCCACACCTTTCCTTGCAGCAGACAGGAGAGGCAGGCTGACCTGCAGCTACCAGTCATTCCATTACAGTGTGCCACGGAAGGTACGGGTAGCCTGAGGGTGTAGTACAGTGGTAGAGCGCTACCCTACAATGTGAGAGGTATTGGGTAACATCCCCAGCACCGGAGGGAGGAAGGGAGGGAGGGAGGGAGGGACGGTGGGAGAGAACACAAGAACATTCAGAGGCATATGTCACAAGAAGATTTTCTCAAGAGAGTGGCATCTAAACAGAGGCAGACAATGGAGTGAGTGTTAAGCTGGAATGCAGAGGCAGAGAGGCCATGTCAGCCAAGTTAGTGCTCACTCAATCAGGGATGCTGTTTGTGGGTGATGAAGTGTCTGGAAAATAGTTGTGTGAATTGGGAATGGTGGCTCATCCCTGTAATCCTAAGCACTGAGGGAAGATCTCTCAGAGTGGGGAGACCAGTTATACAGCAAGTTCCAAGACAGCCTGGGCTACATGGAGATCTCACAAGAAAAAATAAACTATGGTTCCAGTCGTGGTGGAGTACACCTTTAGTCCCAGCACTTGGGATGCAGAGGTAGGCAGATTTCTGTGAGTTCCAGGTCAGCCTGGTCTACAGAGAGAGTTCCAGGACAGCCAGGGCTACACAGAGAAACCCTGTCTCAAAAAACCACAACCCTGCTCGCTTCCGCAGCACGTATACTAAAACTGGAACGACACGGAGAAGATTAGCATGGCCCCTGCGCAAGGATGACACGCAAATTCGTGAAGCGTTCTGTATTAAAAAACAACAAGAGAAGCTATGGATATGCCTCAGCTCAGTGATAGAGCACTTGCCTAAAATGCATGAGATCCTACATTTAATCCTCAAGACTAGACACACACCCAAAGCAGGGAATGATGGGGTACCCTTGTAATGCCACACTTTGGAGAAGAGCTCAAAGACAGTTTTAGCCATGGCAAGTTCAGGTTAGCCTTGGCTGTTAAGACCCTGTGTCAAACTCAAAGGAAATCCCTGTGCTGGCTAGTCTTGTGTCAACTTGACAAAAGTTTAAGTCATCTGAGAGGAGGGAACCTCAACTAAGGCCTCTGGGCGGGAATCTCATTTCAGTAACTGTTTTAATCAGATTAGTACCGGGGCATGTCTGTGGAGGGTTGTCTCGTTGATATGGACCCAGCCTATTGTGGGCATCATCATTCCTACGCAAGCACACATATCTGCTTACTATATAGACCGAAGAAAACGGTCAGCTCAAGAAAATGGACAAATGGGTGTTCATTCATCTCCGCTCGATTGAGGATGTGATGACTAGCTGCTTAAGTTCATGCTGCTGGCTCTTACAAAATGGTAGTCTATAACTTGGTATTATAAAGTAAACCCTTAAAAATTTTAATTTAAAAAAAGAAAAAAAGGCCTCCAGAGCCAGGCCATGTGGTGTATGTCTGCATGTCTTTAATCCCAGCAGAGGCAAGCAGTTATCTTTGACTTCCAGGCTAGCCTGGTCTAGAGTTTCAAGACAGCTAGAGATGTCTCAGGGGTAGAGGTTGGGGGTTAAAAAAAAAAAGGGGGGGGGGCTAAGATGGGGCTGTATGCATGCCTGCAGGGCATTTTCTTAAGCATAGAAGGGGGAGGGCCCAGCTCATTCTGGGTGGTGCTGCTCCTGGCTGGTGGTTCTGGGTTCTATAGGCAGGCTAAGCAAGCCATGACGAGAAAGGGAGTAAAGGGCTGAGGCAGAAGCCCTTCCATGGCCTCGGCCTCCAGATTCCTTCCCATCTTGACTTCCTTTGATGATTAACAGGACTGTGGAGGTATAAGGTAAATAAACCCTTTTCTCGCCAAGTTGGTCATGGTGTTTCATAGCAATAGCAACCCTACAACAATCCCGTAAGTATAATTGGGCCAGTGGACATGAGGTTGTTCACAGTTGCCTCCACCTTTTTACTGTTTTTACTGTTGTGAGTATATTCACATTGTGTAACCACCGCCATCATCCAACTCCACTTTGAACTAGACTTCAACCTTCCCGTTGCTCGAGACAAGGTCTCATGCAGTTTAGGCTGGCCTTGAAGTCCTAATCCTGCCTGTACTTTGTGTGAAGGGATGGAACCAGGACTTCATGCATGCTAGACCACTAACTACCATCTGCTAGCCAGCCCCAGGTTATTTGAACCTATGTAGGACTACTTCCTCTGCCTCTTCATGGCAGTGGAACTCTTAGCTCTATAGTGGGATCCTATAGTATTTGGCTTTTGTCTTTATAAGGGCTGTCTGTTTGTACCATCTGACACCCAACTCTTCCAGCTGGTATCTCAAAGGCTTTGGACTGACTTTAGAATTTGAACACTAACTAGGCTTTCGTAATCCTGACTCAGTAACCAAGTCCTTAGAGCAGTGGTTCTCAACCTTCCTAATGCTGTGACCCTTTAATACACTCCATATGTTGTGGTGATCCCCAACTATAAAATTATTTTTGTTGCTACTTTAGAACTGCAATCTTTCCTTTATCTGTGTTTTCTGATGGTCTTAGACAACCGCCGTTCTAACCCCCAAGCTGAGAACCACCAGCCTTGGAGCCTTTCAAGTATTTAACATCTTAGTGCCTCCTGAGCTACCACTACCCCCTCCCCCATGCATTCTGATCAGGATCTTATCTGACGTACTGCCATCAGGGCTGTTTGTGTGGTACTGATGAAATTAGGATCTTGCACATCCCGCGTGCACCAGAGGCTAGCTGCACCATCCAGGTTGTCACACTCAAGTGAGCAGGATTTCCCTGTAAAACTTTGCTGGCTTTAACGCTGAAACCCATTGCACCCTGGCTACCTCTCCTAAACCAGTTTTTTCCTTTTTTTGGTTTTTTCAAGACAGGGTTTTCTCTGTAGTTTTGGTGCCTGTCCTGGAACTCATTCTGTAGACCAGGTGTAGACCAGGCTGGCCTCAAACTCCCAGATCAGCCTGCCTCCGCCTACCAAGTGCTGGGATTAAAGGTGTGCGCTACCACGGCCTGGCTCCTAAACCAGTTCTTTACTGCTTAAATGTCTTCGACCACCTTCTACCACTAAGCTACAAAGTTAAAACTCTAGTAAGATATCTGAGATTTGGAAAGGAATTTGGACACAAATGCCCAATTTTAGAATATAGAACACAAATGCCCAAACACTACCAGTTCCAGCAAAAAAACTATTAAGGCTTTACCTTAGTAGAGGAACTCTTGCCCAGCATGCAGGAATCCCAGTTCAACTCTGCATGATGCCAAAAATACTGGACATCATCCCCCCAAAAAATAAGGCTGGTTAGTTACAGCTTAGTCTGTCAACATTTGGACATGGTAGAGTAAGAAAAAATAAAGGACCTCAATACAGAGGCCAGACGGTATTAAATCATCTCCATTCCACTATGGAGCTAATAAGCAGCCACCTCTTATTTAAAAAAAAAAACAAAACACATTTCACACCTTTTTTTTTTAATCTCATCTGTAGAATATGACCGAGCACTATATTTCCATTCAAAAGACTTGCTGGGTTACAAGACCTAGGGAAGCGTAGGGTTTTGTTCTCGGTACTTTGGAAAACAAGCCACATGGGGAATTCTTCTGTTTTAGCTTGTGTTCTTCTAAGACTAGAACATGCAGAATGACTACAGGGGATGAAAAACTTTAAGATGAAACTTAAGCCATCTTAATTTTTTTCCTTTTAAACATGAAGCTAAATCTCAGAACACTTCCAAGCGACAAATTATTTGGTCTACTAAGGAATCCAGCTTCTCAACAGCTAAACACTTCAGACCACAAAGTTACATTACGTCTTACAACAAACGTTCTACCAACCTGTTGAATTAAACCTATAGTATCACAGTATCACAAGTAGAAAGAAATTTTATCTTCCCCTTAGTTTACATGCCACATAGATGTTTTAAATGTTAACAAAAATAAACAAAAATCCTGGAAAATATATTATCAGAGAAGGAATGAAAGTAAGCATCAAACAGAGTTCTGGTGAAGTTTAGTCTACTTCTTCCATGCGCGATGTGTCGTCATCTCCTTCCAGGGGTGGCATCTCTTCAGTTACAGCAGCACTGGTATCATCCACAGTAGGATCATCTTCATCAATACCTTGTTTTGAAAATAAAAGTGTTGCAGTTGTTAATGCCAGCCTCAAATGACTTGCTTTAGACTAAGCATTAAAAAATACAAAACCAAAAACCCCCAGGAACCTCATTCACACTGGGCAGGTCAAGTACATGCCTGTAAACCTCAGCACTTATGAGGTAGAGGCAGCAGAATTAGTCCAAGGCTACCCTCAGCTATCTGAGGCTAAGTCTGGGCTAATGTGACTATCTCAAAGGACACTATTCATTTACCCCTTACATAGCTGAGATCTTCCACAAGAGCAATAATCCAATTTTTGTCTCAAATAGCTCATAATGAACAACCCATTCGACATGTTTCTTTTCCTTCTAACATGTAGTCAGTCTGCAGCTTACCTAGACCAAGCTTGATCATCCTGTAGATCCTGTTAGCATGTGTCTGGGGATCTTCCAGACTGAAGCCAGAAGACAGGAGTGCAGTTTCATACAGCAAGATGACCAGATCCTTCACAGACTTGTCATTCTTGTCAGCCTCCGCCTTTTGCCGTAGGGTTTCAATAATGGAGTGATCAGGGTTTATCTCCAGGTGCTTCTTTGCTGCCATGTAACCCATTGTTGAGTTGTCTCTGAGGGCTTGAGCTTTCATGATTCTCTCCATGTTTGCTGTCCACCCGTATGTGCTCGTGACAATACAGCATGGGGATGTCACCAATCGGTTTGATACAACCACCTGTTTAAAAACAAAAACAAACACACCAAGTGATGACTAAGGCCTATAAAAACTTAGCAAAAATGCTAATATTTGCAAGTGTAGGCACCAATCAACAGTTATGTAATTCAAACTATTTTTTTTCTTCTAAGATAAAAGGACCAAGGAGCAGGTTAGTGATAGAAACGCAGGGAAACATTCACATACCTTTTCAACCTTTTTCTCCAAAATATCTTTCATAATTTTGCAGAGGTTTTCAAATTTTGTCTTCTTCTCTTCCTGTTTCTTTTTCTCTTCTTCATCTTCTGGGAGTTCCAGTCCTTCTTTGGTAACTGACACCAAGGTCTTACCCTCAAATTCCTTCAGCTGTTGCACACAATACTCATCAATGGGCTCAATCATATAGATGACTTCTAAGCCATGCTTTCGGAGACGTTCCACAAAGGCCGAGTTAGCAACTTGGTCCTTGGTCTCACCTGAGAAATATAATATTGTAAAGTTAACTTTTAGAAATGGTTTCATGCACTCAAGTTTTCTACCTAGCTACAGGCTTAAGTCTAAAGTGTAACTAGATTGGACACTCTTGCTTACAAAAATGCTGTCCTCAGCATCACACAGGTAGAGAAAACACCATCACCTGTGATAAAGTAGATGTGCTTCTGGTTTTCCTTCATTCTGGTGCAATAGTCCTTGAGAGACACCATCTCATCTCCAGAAGCAGATGTGTAGTACCGCAACAGCTCTGAAAGCTTCTTCCGATTTTGAGAGTCTTCATGAATTCCAAGCTGAAACAAACCATAAGGCACATGAACATTTCCTACATTTACAGATAGAATCAGTCTTTTATCCAAACACTTGAAAGGCAGAGGTATCGAAGTTTGAGGCCAGCCTTTGATCCCAACACTCAGGAGCCAGAGGCAGGAGGATCTGAGTTCAAGGCCAACCTGGTCTACAAAGTGAGTTCCAGGACAGCCAAAGCTGTTACAGAGAAACCCTTTCCTCAAAAAACAAAAACACACTTGTCTCAAAAACCAACCACCAGAAACCAAAGCTAGTTTGAAAACTGCCAGTAACAGGAAAATGTGTCAACACCAACCTTTATATTTTTTGAGAACTGCTCATAAAACTTTTTGTAGTTTTCTTTATCTTCTGCCAGTTCAGTAAATAGTTCTAAACATTTCTTGACCAAATTCTTCCTGATAACTTTCAAAATTTTGCTTTGCTGCAACATTTCACGGGAAATATTTAGAGGAAGATCCTCAGAATCCACCACTCCTCTAATGAAATCTGGGTAGGAAAAGAAGACCAAAGATAACTAATCATTCCTAAACACTGTAATGCATCATCTTTTATCTCCAGGGGACTGAACCCAGAGCCTCAAGTTAGGCAAGGACTCTGCCAACAGGTTACATCCTCAGCCCCCCTAAACCAATACAGACCCCAGAGTAGGATCCATTTTCTTGACTGTTTGTTGTTAACACTGCTTATTCTTCCTACTCATACTTACTCAGATACTCAGGGATTAACTCCTCACAGTTATCCATGATGAAAACTCTGCGCACATACAACTTGATGTTGTTCTTTTTCTTTCTGTTTTCAAACAGATCAAAAGGAGCACGTCTTGGGACAAAAAGAAGGGCCCGGAATTCCAATTGTCCTTCAACAGAAAAATGCTGCAATAAAATGAAACACTTGTAAGTGCACATTCTATAGGTGAGTGGGTGTAAAGATAATCCAACCTGATGAACTACAGACTAGCTTTAAAGCATGCAGTAGTCACTTACCTTCACTGCCAAATGCTCTTCCCAATCGTTGGTTAAGCTCTTGTAAAATTCTCCATATTCTTCATTAGTAATGTCATCAGGATTTCTGGTCCAAATAGGCTTTGTTTTGTTGAGTTCTTCTTGATCAATGTACTTTTCTCTTATCTTCTTCTTCTTCTTGTCACCATCCTTCTTTTCTTCTTCTTCATCAGAACCAACATCTTCTATTTCAGGCTTGTCCTCTGACTCCTTTTCTTCTTTTTCTTTCTCTTCCTCTTTATCTTCTTTTTCTTCAGCTTCATCATCACTGACTTCCTTATCACGTTCCTTCTCCACCTTCAAACAAACAAGTCAATGTCTGCATTATACAACTAAAGGATACAGCTAAGGAATAAAATATAAATAAATCAAAATAAACCCAGCAGGCATTACATACCCAAAGGCTTCTTTCCCATCAGTATTGTCTATACTTTCAACAACAGCCCTTTTTCAGAATATACAGACCTAACAAACTGGTTCCAAACAGGCTTCACACTACTTCTAGTAAACACTAGATTTACCATTACTTGTAAGAACTAGGATTTTTAGGCTGGAGAGATGGCTCAGAAGTTAAGAGCACTGGCTGTTCTTCCAGGGGTCCTGAGTTCAATTCCCAGCAACCACATGGTGGCTCACAGCCATCTACAATGAGATCTGGTGCCTTCTGGCATGCAGGCATACATGCAGGCAGAACACTAGTATATGTAACAAATATTAAAAAACAAAAAACTAGGATTTTGGCCAGCCATGTTGGCACACGCCTTTAATCCCAGCACTTGAGGCAGAGGCAGGTGGATCTCTCTGAGTTTGAGGTCAGCCCGATCTACAGAGTGAGCGGCCACAGCTGTTATAGAGAAAACAAACAAAAACAACCCAAAACCTAGCACTTTAGTTATTTCAATTTACTCTCAAGTTGAAAGGAAAACTTACAAAGAGAGTAATGGGATAGCCAATAAACTGAGAATGTTTCTTCACAATCTCCTTTATTCTCCGTTCCTCCAAATACTCGGTTTGGTCTTCTTTCAGGTGTAAGATAACCTTTGTTCCACGGCCCATTGGTTCACCTGGGGAACGGAAAAAGGTAATGGCCTCAATTTAAATGGCTGAGACAGTATTAAAATAGTCTGTAACCTCAGTACTTGCTGGAGGCGTGAGGGGGAGTGAAATCATTATTAGTGTGTCTTCACTCTGCTCCCGAACCCCAGACAGCTCACCTTCACTACACATGCAAAGGCCCCCACAGTTTGCACTACTACTGAGCAAACACTACCTGTACATACAATTTTTGCATTTCCTCCAGCAACCCAGCTCCTCAAACTCACCCTCTAACAATTTTGTCGGAGGACTAAACTAGGTATCACAGACTACTTCTGAACTCTTTACAATTCTCCCACCTATTCTCAACCACTTGACTAAACCTAGTCAGGCAAACACCGCCACCCCCAAACCACCCCAATCTCCGCAAAAATTCTGGCTTTTGCCTACCTGTGTCAGTCCTCACTGTGAATGAGCCCCCTGCTGAGGATTCCCAGGCATACTGCTCATCATCATTATGTTTGGTGATCACAGTCACTTTCTCAGCAACCAAATATGCAGAGTAAAAACCAACACCAAACTGGCCAATCATAGAGATATCTGCACCAGCCTGCAAAGCCTCCATAAAGGCTTTGGTACCAGACTTGGCAATAGTACCAAGGTTATTGATCAGGTCAGCCTTGGTCATTCCAATTCCGGTATCCACAATAGTAAGGGTTCGATCTTGTTTGTTGGGAATAAGATTAATGTGCAGCTCCTTCCCAGAGTCTAGTTTACTAGGGTCCGTCAGACTCTCGTATCTGATCTTGTCCAGAGCCTATTAAGAAAAGACGAAAACCGTCAAGCATAAAGCCAAGGTGAAATTTTTTTCTAAACCGAAACCTAATTCCCCAAGGATACACTTACATCTGATGAATTTGAAATCAGCTCCCTCAGAAAGATCTCTTTGTTTGAATAGAAAGTATTGATGATCAAGGACATCAACTGGGCGATTTCTGCCTGAAAGGCGAAAGTCTCGACCTCCTCCTCCTCCATTGGTTGGTCTTGGGTCTGGGTTTCCTCAGGCATCTAGAAAGAGCACAGGGCGACTTTAAAGCCTCACGGTCGGTCTGCAACCGTACTAATTAATACCCACTCTATAAATTGATCTGAAGACCTCGATTTTGTCTTAAGAAAGGGGGCCAAACAGGAAAAGGCGAGAAGGGGAGGCTGGATGACAAAGGGATGACCTCATTTCAGAATGCGGTAATTACGAGGCGCATGTGCGCAACTCCGGGAAGACGTTCGGACCCGAGCGGCTCCACGCACGCCGTCCCCAACGGCCGCCCTCCCCCACCGCCCTCCGCTATGGCGCCTCGGGAGCCCCGCCGACAGCCGCGGTGGCCGACGCATGAGGCGGGAGCCGGGCGCTCGCCTCGCGCCCGACTCTTCCTCTCAGCGGCGGCGGCCGCATCCTCGGCCTGGGCCTGGGCCTGAGGCGCGGCGGCCGCCCGGGGCCTAGGGTCTGGTAATGGCGGCCCACCTCCGCGGGCTGAGGGACTCGGAAGGCGGCCCCGGCCCCGCCGGCCCGCCTGCACCCCGCAGGCTCGCACCCCGCAGGCTCGCACCCCGCATCCCCACGAAGCCCCGCAGACCGGGCCCTCACCTTTGCGGAGTGACCACGCACGGGACGTGACCGGCTGCACCACCACACTGAAGCAACTGGCGCGCCGCCCCCCCGCGCCTGCCTTATATAGCGGCGGGCCCGCCCAGCGCGCGGAGCTTTTTCCAGAAGCCTCCCGAACCTTCCGGAAGAGCCCTCCCCAACCGTCGCCGCGCCCGCGCGCCCGCGCCTGCGCCCTGACAGCGCCCCGCCCCTCCACCGGGAGCGCGCGGGACGAACGCAAGCCCCTCCTCCACAGCCAGGTGCTCTGCACATGCGTGGTCCGGCGTTCTCGGCGAGTCGCGCGGCTCGCGGGGCGCGCGCGCCGCTGGGCGCGCCATGCGGCGCATGCGCCTGAGAGGCGCCCGGGGAGCGCTCAGGGCCTGGGCTCGTCTCCTAGGTGTCTGCGGAAGGGACGTTCTGTTGTGGACGCGCGCGCTGTGCGACCCTCCGGGCTCTTCCCGGGCGCACACGGGCTCTGCAGCGGTGTGTGCTGCTGAGTGCTGCGTTAGGTGCCGCAGCGGCAAAGGGCGCCCGTCTTGGGCTCCCCAGACGCAGGCCCGCGGCGGGGCGGCCCAGCTTCCCCCCTGATGGGAGGGTGCCTCCCGGAACCGAGGGTCGGCTTGCTGGAGCGGCCGGGCCTCCCGCTGGCAGGTCCCGTGCGTGGCCGTTCCTGCTGGGGCCTGTACTGAAGCCTTTCTGTGGGCAGTGCATGGTGGATTCTCTAAATCCGTCCGCAGTGCCTAGGGCGGGGTGGGTGATCCTCTTTTTACCAAAACCCGCGACCCTCAAGCTTCAGAGTCGTTCTGTTAGGGAGTTAGTTAACCAGTCCTTGCTACCCTGTTAACCTGTTGTAATTTGGGGGCCGGAGAGATGACTCATCCAGCAAAGGCGCTTAAGTTTGATAACCTTGAAGCCACATGGCGGAAAAAGAATCAACCCTCAGCGCTGTGACACCCACGTGCCCATTCACGCACACAATGTAAAAATAAGTGTAAAGGGCTGGAGAAACGGCCCAGCGGTTCAAAGCACTTAGTGGAACCGAGTACGCATGTAAGGCAGCTCACGGCCACCCCTAACTCCAATTCTAGGAGACACAATGTCCTCTAATGGTCTCTGGGGCACCAGGGACACATACGCTGTCAAAACACTCCAGCTCATTGAAAACAACAACAAAAACCTGCCCTGCTTTTTGAAGCATCCTTAGTATCCATATGAACTTACTTGTCTCGAAAAAACAAAATAAAAAACTGTAATGTCTTCCTTGTTTGTTTCTTTTTCTTTAGTATAGGCTTTTCATATACCTTTCCTTTGGGTGACCCCCGCCCCTATTTCTTTCTGTTTCTGTATCATTTCCTGCAAAACACAATCATTAAGATTAGGAAAAAGAGCCGGGCGGTGGTGGCGCACGCCTTTAATCCCAGCACTCGGGAGGCAGAGCCAGGCGGATCTCTGTGAGTTCGAGGCCAGCCTGGGCTACCAAGTGAGTTCCAGGAAAAGGCGCAAAGCTACACAGAGAAACCCTGTCTCGAAAAACCAAAAAAAAAAAGATTAGGAAAAAGAAAAAAAAAAGTAGCCACCGTGGACAAAAACACAGCAGGCAAATTCTCAGAGAAAGGAAGAGAATCCGCCCCCCCCATACACCCCCCAGAAGGAATGAGGTCCTTTTATACAGTTGGAAGACATCGGCCTTGCTCTCTGGACCACTTGAGTGGGTATGACACTTGAATACAAGCAGCTTACTATGTTGAGGTAATAGGGTTTTTTTTACTTTTTGATACAGGATCTCACTTTGCAGCTGTGGGTGATTTGTGTTAATCTCAACGGCGAGAATAAGACCAACTACCATAATTTGAGCCAAATTTGAAGCAAGCTTGATTTTTATTGCGGTGCACCCAAGAGCTGGCCAGCGACTGCCTCCGAAGTTGGGTTAAGAGAGCAGCCCCAAATCTACCTCTTGGGCCCCTTTTAAAGAGTAAAATCACCAGTAGTTTTACAGAAGGGAGACAATGGTGCAATAAGGAAATACAAGAAAACGTAAAAAAAAAAAAAATCATATGGTCACCCACCATGTGATTAGGGAGGGGTGAGAGAGGGCCAGGGAGGGTGAGGGGATTCTCAAAAACAAATCAGAGTCATGGATTGGGGAAGGTCAGGTTCCAGGAAACAGTAACTCAACTCTCACAATAAATAAAAACTTTTAGCTGGGTGTGGTGGCGCACGCCTTTAGTCCCAGCACTCCAGAGGCAGGAGGATCTCTGTGAGATCTAGGCCAGCCTGGTCTACTGAGATCCAGGACAACTAAAGATACACAGAGAAATCCTGTCTCGAAAAACCAAAAATAAATAATTTGATGCCGGGCAGTGGTGGCACAGGCCTTTAATCCCAGCACTGGGGAGAGAGGAGCCAGGCGGATCTTTGTGAGTTTGAGGCCAGCCTGGTCTACAGAGTGAGTTCCAGGAAAGGCACAAAGCTACACAGAGAAACCCTGTCTTGAAAAAAAAAAAAAAAAAAAAAAAAAACTTTGAAAAAATACAACGTAATGGCTCCTGCCTTTAAAATAGAGTCGGGCAGGTCCTCACTTGCTATGTAGACCAGGCTGGCCCTGAATACATAGAGGTCTGCCTACTTCTGTCTCCTGAGGTGTGCACCACTGTACCTGCCTGAGGTATTACTCTTTTTTTTTTTTTTTTTCTTTTTTGGTTTTTCAAGACAGGGTTTCTGTGTAGCTTTGCGCCTTTCCTGGAACTCACTCTGTAGACCAGGCTGGCCTTGAACTCACAGAAATCTGCCTGCCTCTGCCTCCCAAGTGCTGGGATTAAAGGCGTGCGCCACCACCGCCCGGCTGAGGTAGTACTCTTACACTGTTTTCCCTAAGACAGGCCATTTGTGTTGGGTGCCAGGACCATTAGTTGGTGGCTTTAATTGTTTGTAGCAAGCTTCACAAATCAAGCTTCAAGCTGTTAGGGTCTCTATGCTAAAAAGGAGAACTTTGCTTTTTATTTTTGGCCTTTTGGTTTCCACACTGGGAACTGAACCCAAGGTCTCCTACAATCTATGCTAGGCAAGCTAGGCCCAGTTCTCTTTTCGTTTTCATTTTGAGGAAGGATGTCAGCTGCCAATACTGGCTTTAAAGGAACAATAGCTCCAGCCGACTGTGAACTTGCTACCCTCCTACCTCAGCCTTCCTGGTAGCAGGTGGATCGCTGTGAGTTCAAGGCTAACCTGGTCTACACAGTGAGTTCTTTGCCAGCCTGGGATATGTAGAGAGATACATTTGAAACAGAACAAAAACAAAGAGCATAGCTCTGGGCCCGGGGAGACGGCTCGGTGGTTAAAGTGCTTTGTTGTGTAACGATGAACTCAGATCTCCAGCAACCCCTGGAAATGCCAGTGAGCATGGAGGCCAGCCTTAAGTCAGTTGGGAAGGCAAAGATGGTGTCTTAGTCACTGTTCTATTACTGTGAAGAGACACCATGACCAAGGCAACTATTATAAGATAAAGCCTTCCATTGGGGGCTTGCTTACAGTTTCAGAGGTTAGTCCGTTATCATGGCAGGTAGCATGGTGACATGCAGGCAGATTCAGCAGTAGCCGAGAATTAATTACATCCTGACCCATAGGCAGAAAGAGAGAGACTCTGGCCTTGGCATGGGCTTTTGAAACTCCAAAGTCCACCCCAGTGACATACTTCCTCCAGCAAGGCCACACCTCTTAATCCTTCTAATCCTTTCAATTAGTGCCACTTCCTGGTGACTAAGCCACCACAGATGGGATCTCTGAATAAACTGGCTAGCAAGATTATTTACATCAATAAGCTCTGAGTTTGACTGAGAGACCCTGACTGGATAAATCAGTTGGGAGAGTGATTGAAAATGATTTTCAATATCAACCTTAGTACTCTACATAAACTTGTATACATGTGCACACTCACCCACAAACTTGAAAAAAAATACATGTGCACTCTCACCCACACAGATGTACTCACTCACATGCATACATGTACACATGCACCCTCACACATAGGAAAAATGGGAAGGGACCCACAGCTCTGATCCCTGAGCTGGAAGCAGAAGGGTCTCAAGTTTGAGGCCAGTCTGGAATACATAGAAAACCCTGTCTCTCAACCTTCTTCTACTTCCTACTTACCACTCCCCCACCCAAAAAAAAAAACCCTCCAAACAACTCAACAACAATCATGAAGCTCACACAGGAAGTGGCAGAATTCACTTCTAATCCTAGCATTTCTGAGGCAGGGATAGGAGGAGCTCAAGTCTGAGGCAGGTTTGGTCTACACAGTGAGGCCTTGTTCCAAAACTAACTCTGGCTGGGGATGTAGCCCAGGGTCAGAATGTTTGCAGGGATCCTGGGTCCAGTTCCAAACAAGAGGAGGGAATCCTCTGGGAGCTGGAGAGATGGCTCAGTGGTTCAGAGCATTGGTTGCTCTTGCAGAGGACCCAGGTTTTATTCCCAGCACTCACAAGGTGAGTCACAACCATCTGTAACTCCAGTTCCAGGAGATCCCATACCCCCATCTGATCTCTGAGGGCACCAATCATGCGTGTGGTGCACATGCATACACGTAGGCAAACACAAACTGAGTAAATCTGAAACAGAAGCAAAGCCCTTCTGTACGCCTGACCCTATCATCTCTCTTCGCTCCCCAAATCCTTGCTGATGTCCTTCCTATTACTGCCAGGACAGAGAAAGCTCCTTAGGCAGGAACCGGAGGGATGGAGCCCTGTATGTGGCAAAGGTTTGGCCACTTGAGTGGCAGGAAGAGATAAGGAGGGGCCAAATCATGTGGTGTAGCAGGCCAAAGCACTCGACTGTGGCCCAAAGATAATAAGAAGGAACCAGGAGCTTCCCGAGAGTCCCACCCGGTCTTGTTTGCATCAATTCTGACTGTGGTGTGAAGGAGGGGTGGGACCAGTGACCGTGACAGGACACCTACAACCAAGAACTGTTAGAACAAAACTGAGCGAGTCCATGAAGAATGGGTTGATGGGGACAAGGAGGGAGGAGACTGCAGAGATGGCTCAGTGGTTAAGGACGCTGTATTGCCCTGCTTGCAAAGGGCTGACCCGTTCCTCGAACCCATATCAGGCTGCTCACAACGGCCTAGAACTTGAGCTCCAAGGGATCTGACGCCCTCTTCTGGTCTGCACAGGCACTTCATGCATGTGCACATCCCATCACACAGATACATAAACATAATTAAAAACACAAATTCTGGGCCTGGTGGCGCACACCTTTAATCCCAGCACTCAGGAAGCAGAGGCAGGTGGAGCTCTTGAGTTTGAGGCCAGCCTGGGCTACAGAGCGAGTTCTAGTGGAACCAGAGCTGCACAGTGAGACCTTATATTAACAATTAAACAAAATCTAAAAAGGAAAAAAGTGGGGTCCTGAGTGGATAGGGCTGTGGTCATCATGAGGCAGCATAGAAACACAGAGAAAATAAAAGGGGCATGAGAAGGGAAAGGGAGCCTTCACTCTGGAAGTCTCTCTTCTGCGGAGTTAAGAACTTCAAAACAATTAACAGCATTTGCTGTGAAGTTTGTCTGCAGAGACAATATTCCTTGTATATAGAGATATATCAGCTAAGAATGTTAAAATGGGGCCGGGAGGTGGTGGCGCACGCCTTTAATCCCAGCACTTGGGAGGCAGAGCCAGGTGGATCTTTGTGAGTTTGAGGCCAGCCTGGTCTACAGGGCAAGATCCAGAAAAGGCACAAAGCTACACAGAGAAACTCTGACTCGAAAAACCAAAAAAAAAAAAAAAAAAAAAAAAAAAAAAAGAATGTTAAAATGACGGCTGAGGAGATGGTCCAGCAGTTAAGAACCCTGCTCTTCCAGAGGACCAGGGATTAATTCCCAGCACACACACAACAGCTCATCATCAGTAACTCCAGTCCCAGAGGATCTGACTCCTCGGGCACTACATGTACATGGTACACAAACATACATTCAAACACTCATACACATAAAAATAAAAATCTAAAAAAAAGTGAAAATGAACCATGCTTAAGACTTAAGCATCGGGCTGGAGAGATAGCTCATCGGTTAAGAGCACTGGCTGTTCTTCCAGAGGTCCTGAGTTCAATTCCCAGCAACCACATGGTGGCTCCCAACCACCTGTAATGAAGATCTGGCACCCTCTTCTGGCCTGCATGCAGAACACTGTATACATAATAAATAAATCTTTAAAAAAAAAAAAAAAAGACTTAAGCTTCAGGCTGGAGAGGTGGCTCAGTGGTTAAGAACACTGACTGCTCTTCCGGGTTCAATTCCCAGCACCCACATGGCAGCTCACAACTGTCTGTAGCTCCAGTTCCAGAGCTTCTGACACCCTCACACAGACATACATGCAGGCAAACACCAATGCATATTAAAATAAACAAAGACCTAAGCATCTATATGACCTCACACCCTTCCCCCCCCTCTCTCTCCCCTCCCCTCCTTTGGAGGGAATTTTCAAGACAAGGTTTCTCTGTGTAGCCCTAGCTGTCCTGGAATCCACTCTGTACAAGAGGCTGGCCTTGAACTCAGAGATCTGCCTGTCTCTGCCTCATGAGTGCTGGGACTAAAGGTGTGCGCCACCACCCAGCTGCTTCACACCCTTTCTAGATACAAAGCTAAGATGTTCTGGGAATCTCACAGACCAGACTAAAAACTTTGGCTTATGGTAGAAACGTCTTAACTGCTTGCCACCTTAGTGGCATATGGTTTTTAGCCTATCAGTTGTCATCTTACCCAATGCACCCCAGGACCCACCCTACTATCTCATTTAATTTCTTCAGCACCCCTCTGAAATGTAACTCTAGAAGCCACTGAAGCCAAGTATTAAAAACACACTTGAGCATAATTCTCCTGAGAAGTCAACACCCACACTTGCCTGAGCCTTGAGCTTTTCCTGAGTGCCTATTAATCCCCATGCTTAAATATATGGTAAAATTTCCTCTTAAATTCTAGCGTCTCTGATATTAGCTTGACTCAAAATTCTTTTCATCAGTGAAGAATCCTAGTTTCACCCAAGTGTAGTTATCTGGAAGAACCCCTCGGGCAGCCACAGATGGCAGCAAGACATTGGACCACATCCCAGTGTGGCTGACAATTACTGGGAAATAGATGGGCATGGGCAGGCACATTGACAGTTTGGTGGAACTGAAGACCCTGGAAAATAAGGGGAGAGAGACTGGGGTGTAAGAGGGGTCCGACACTGGGGTATGCCCTGCTACAGTGTGGGTGTAGAGAGAAGGGGTAGGCTCTTTCCTCCCAACATGTCTCCTTCACCCCCAAGACACCCCCCTCGTGGAAGTCCAGTCCGTATCTGCTAGTGCTTATATGGGGGGGGGGGGGCAAAACAGCTTGACCACACAGCTGCCATGACAGGCTTAGAGACCCAGACCCAGTGGGGCCTGCATCTAAAGGGAAATACCTGACATTCCAGACATTCCCTCTACCTAGACAAATGTCAGCCAATCAGGGTCCTGAACCCTGGAAATCGCCTCACCCCAACCTCTGCTATGATAAAAACCCCACCTCACCTGAGCTCAGGGCTCTCTGTTCTCACCCTTGCATGAGAGGGACAGAGAGTCCAAGCTCAGAGTTTGAAGATAATAAAGGCTCTTTGCCCTTTTTTTTTTTAAAGACAGGGTTTCACCATGTAGCTTTGGCGCCTTTCCTGAAACTCACTCTGTAGCCCAGGCTGGCCTCGAACTCACAGAGATCCGCCTGGCTCTGCCTCCCGAGTGCTGGGATTATAAGGCTTGTGCCACCACCACCCGCCGGTTCTTTGCTTTTTACATGTGGGATTCGGTCTCCGTGGTGGTCTTCTGGGGGTCCCCTTGATCTGGGCATAACAACCTAGAGTCAGGGATGGGACAAGTGTGCCTGAGCCCCACATTAGTAAAAGGTCCAACCTGGAGTAGCACCCCTTAAAGAAGCTTTGAGGGGCGGGGGGAGCAGCCAGAAGGAGGTGAACAACCAGCGGATGAGCTTGGTCAGGTTCTTCAGTCCTGTCAGACCGGAGGTCTTGGGGGTGACCTGGAACTTCTTTCCCCTGAGCACGGTCATTTCCTTCAAACCGCTGAGTCATCTGACTCCCCCCTCACCTCTGCCTCCACATCTGGGCTGCCCAGTGAGGCAGGCCTGGCGCAGTTTTCCTCTGACCTGCTCTTTCCCCCATACTCAGGGGCTGCTCTGGTACAATCCAAGCCTTCAGGGACCCGCACCAGGCCCTCTCTAGCTGGCTTTTGCGGGACTGATTTGGACCTTTCCCAGCTACCATTTTCAGGAGCAGAAACCCTCAGGGCTCACAGGACACCATGCCCTCACTTTCTATCTACGCTGGCAGCCCAGGACCCCACTAACCAGCTCATCTCTCCTGTCCCCTGTCTGAGACCCAGTTCACAAATGCACTGATTGGGAAGACCCCCTCCTATATCCATCTCCATGGCAGACCCAAGAGTGGCAGACCTGTCACCAGGCCATGACAGCACTGTCCACACCACAGGTGAGTGCTCAGGTGGGACGGCGTTGTCAGTCCTGGCCTGACCATCTGGCAAGCTTACAAAGAATATAGAGGCTGGATTTGCTCAGTGGTAGAAGACATATTTAATGTGTGCAAGGCACTAGGTTCCAGCCCCAGCACTTAGGCACACAGGTACACGTAGAGCAAAGACGGACACACACACACACACACACACACACACACACACACACACACACTCTGAAAGGTGGTGGCTGCTGCAGAGTTTTCTGTTTGCTCGGTCTTGCTCGTCCTCTCTTGAGTTCTGTTCGCTCACCCCTGCGCAGCCTCTAAAGCAGGACAGGCCTTGTAATGTTTACCACTCTTGAGGCGGTGGGTCCTGGGAGCGGGGGAACCTAAAAATGAAGCAGGCTAAGGTCTCATGCAATAGTCAACTTTATTCAGAGCCCCAGGCAATTTATACTCGGAGGGTTAAGAAGAATCACATGATTTCAATCACATGATTTCAATCACAAGGAGAAGCCACACCTGGTAAAAACACATTTTTCCCCATGGGGCATCTAAACAAATAACAATAGACAGTTGTAATAAATAATCTGAAGCGAACTCACCCCTATCCGATACACCTGGGAGGAGCATGAAAACACAGTCCAAGAACAATTCCATGTTTTTGAAGAAACTGAGGTCACAAGGTTCTTATTTTCTTGGAGCTTTCTCTCAAGCATTCAGAATTCCCCTCGCATGACTCCATTCTTGGAACGTGTGCTGACATTGTAAAATGCACAAGGACCTGTCAGGGCTACTCAACATCTTCACCACCCCTTCCTTTATTCAAATTATGATGGCAGCTCAAGGGGCAAGTGACCTGACCTCTCCACCTCGAGTGGTTCCCCAATGTGCCTGAAGCCTCTTCTTGGGACTCTTTCCTGAGCTCAGCTCACTCTAGGTGCCTGCTCCACCGCGCTAAGCTCACCAGGCTGAACTCAACTCACGGGTTGTCATCTCTTTATCCTATGCGCCATATCCACACCCAGCCCAGGGCAGGCAGCTGTGTAAGCATATAGAAAGAATTTGTAAGCAGACCCTTTCAGCCCTAAGGGAGACATGGATGGTTAGCACCACCTGCTGGCCAGCTGTTTGAGGACTTCCAATTGAAACCTTCAAAGTGAGAATTAGAGACGTTAATTGAGCTCTAGTGGAGATGACTATCACTGGGGTCTTCACTCAGAGTTCAAAGCAAAGCTTCTGGTATTTCACTGTGCAAGGATAGCGCTCTCTCTCTCTCTCTCACTCACTCTCACTCTCTCTCTCTCTCTCTAGGAATGCACGTGCAAGACAGTCTGGAATTCT